>NW_024420424.1:5172917-5192152 GCF_014898765.1 Herpailurus yagouaroundi | reverse complement strand
TTTTTTTTTGTTAATGTGATGTATCACGTTGATTGATTTGCGAATGTTGAACCAGCCCTGCATCCCAGGAATGAATCCCACTTGATCGTGGTGAATAATTCTTTTTATATGCCGTTGAATTCGATTTGCTAGTATCTTATTGAGAATTTTTGCATGCATATTCATCAGGGATATTGGCCTGTAGTTCTCTTTTTTTAGTGGGTCTCTGTCTGGTTTAGGAATCAAAGGAATACTGGCTTCATAGAATGAGTCTGGAAGTTTTCCTTCCCTTTCTATTTCTTGGAATAGCTTGAGAAGGATAGGTATTATCTCTGCTTTAAACGTCTGGTAGAACTCCCCTGGGAAGCCATCTGGTCCTGGACTCTTATTTGTTGGGAGATTTTTGATAACCGATTCAATTTCTTTGCTGGTTATGGGTCTGTTCAAGCTTTCTATTTCCTCCTGATTGAGTTTTGGAAGAGACACCAGCATTCTTCTTGAAGCTAGAACAAGCAATCCTAAAATTTGTATGGAACCACAAAAGACCACGAATAGCCAAAGTAATATTGAAGAAGAAGACCAAAGCGGGAGGCATCACAATCCCAGACTTTATCCTTAACTACAAACCTGTAATCATCAAGACAGCATGGTATTGGCACAAAAACAGACACATAGACCAATGGAATAGAATAGAGAACCCAAAATTGGACCCACAAATGTATAGCCAACTAATTTTAGGCAAAGCAGGAAAGATTATCCAATGGAAAAAAGACAGTCTCTTTAGCAATTGATGATGGGAGAATTGGACAGCAACATGCAGAATAATTAAACTGGACTACTTTCTTACACCATACACAAAAATAAACTCAAAATGGATGAAAGACCTAAATGTGAGAGAGGAAAACATCTTACTTCTTAATGTAGGTGTCTTTTTGTTATAATTTTCCTCTCAGAAATACATTTCCTGCCATGTAAGTTCTGGTATACTGTGTTTTTCTATACATAGATGTTTTTCTCTAGAAACCTTGGTAAATTCCCTTTTTTATTTTTTTGGTCCATTGGCTGTTCAGAACAGTGTTGGTTAATTTTCCTGTGTTCATGACTTTTCTACTTCTTTTGTTGTTGTTGATTTCCGTTTTTTTTGTGTGTTTTTTTTTTTTTTTTTTTTGCTTTTGTAGTCAGAATAGGTATTTAGTATGATTTCAGTCTTGAATTTGCTGAGACTATTTTCTGTGGCCCAAAATATGGTTTATCTTAGTAAATATTCAATGTACATTTGAGAAGATTGTGTATTATGCTTTTGTTAAATAGAATGTCCTGTATATGTCTGTTATGTCCATTTATTCTATAGTATGGTTCAAATCTGCTTTCTCCTTATTGATTCTCTGTGTGCATAATCTATCCATTATTGAGAGTAGAGTCCCCAAGTATTATTGCATTACTTTTTATTTTTGCTTTTAGTTCTTTTAGGTTTTCTTCATATATTTAGGTACTCTTATGTTGAGCATATAATTATTTAAAATTGTTATATCTTCTACATATATTGATTATTTATTATTTTTTTTAGTTTTTTTTAACAGTTAGCTAACAGTGTTGTGTTAGTTTCTCCTGTATGACAGAGTAATTAAAAAATTCCGTACATCACCCTGTGCTCATCACAAGAACCCTCGTTAATCTGTATAACCTATTTCCTCATCCCTTCACCCCATCCCCCTCTTGTCCCCATCAGTTTGTTCTCTATAGTTAAAAGTCTGTGTCCTGGTGTCTGTATATCTCTCTCTTTCTTTTTTTTTTTTTCACTTTGTTCATTTATTTTGTTTCTTAAATTCTACATGTGAGTAAAATTATATGGTATTTGTCTTTCTCTGACCGATTTATTTTGCTTACAATTTTGCTTTCTAGCTCCAACTATGTCATTACAAATGACAAGATTGCATTATTCTGTATGACTGAATTGTTCCGCTGTGTGTGTATATATGTATTTTTATAAAACTTTATATATATGTATTTTTATCTATAAAATTTACACATATATACTTTATATCTGTACATATGTTAATGATATTTAAAAATATTTTTCTCCTAATCTATGAGCATAGAATATTTTTCCCTTTCTTTGTGTCATCTTCAATTTCTTTCATCAGTGTTTTATAGTTTTCAGAGTACAGGTCTTTCACCTCTGTTGTTAGGGTTATTACAAGGTATCTTATTATTTTTGATGCAACTGTAAATTGCATTGTTTTCTTAATTTTTTTCTGCAGCTTCATTATTGATGTATATAAATGCAACAGATTTCTGCACAATGATTTTGTATCCTACAACTTTACTGAATTCAGTCATTGGTTCTAGCATTTTTATGCATGTGTGTAGTCTTTCAAGTTTTGTATATGTAGTATCATGTTATCCTCAAATAGAGAAAGTTTTATTTCTTTTTTTTTTCCTATTTGTTTGTCTTTTATTTGTTTTTGTTGTCTGATTGCTGTGGCTAGGACTTTTAGTACTATGTATTATAAAAGTGGTAAAAGTGACCATTCTTATCTTTTTCCTCACCTTAGGGGAAAAGCTCTCATTTTTAGGATGATGTTAGCTATGAATTTTTCATAAATGACCTTTATTATGTTGAGGTATGTTCTCTCTAAACCTATTTTATTGAAAGGTCTTTATCCTGAATGGATGTTGTACTCTGCGAAATACATTTTCTGCATCTATTGAGATGATTGTATGTTTCTTATCCTTTTTCTTATTGATGTGCTGTATCATGTTGATTGACTTGCAAATTCTAATTTACCATTGCCACCTTGAAATAAATCCCACTTAATATGGTAAATGATTTTCAATGTATTGTTGAATTCAGTTTCCAGCAATTTTTGAGAATTTGTGTATCTATGTTCATTATCGATATTGGCTTGTAGTTTTTTTTGTGTGTGTTTTTTTTAAGCTGTGTCTTCATCTGTTTTTGGTACCAGTGTAATGTTCACCTCATAAAATTAATTTGGAAGTTTTTCTTCCAGTTCTATTTTTGGGAATGGTTTGTAAAGAATAAATAACGCTTCTTTAAATGTTTGCTAGAAAATAATTCACCTGCGAAGCAATCTGGTTCTGGAGTTTTGCTTTTTTTTTTTTTTTTTCTGATTCAATTTCATTGCTGGCCATCAGTCTGTTCAAATTTTCTATTTCTTCCTTTTTCAGTTTTGATAGTTTATAGATTTCTTTGAATGTATCCATTTCCTCCAGGCTGTCTATTTTTTTTGCCATAAAATTTTTCATAATACTCTCTTATAATTGTTTGCATTCCTGTGGTGTTGGTATTTCTCCTCCTTCAGGTGTGATTTTATTTGTTTGAGTACTTTTTGTTTTTTTTTCTTGATAATTCTGGTTAGAAGTTTACCCTTTTATTGATTTTTTCAAAGAACCAGCTCTTAGTTTTATTGATCTTTTCTATTGCTTTTTAAGTTTCTATATCATTTGTTTCTGTTGTAATCTTTATTTCCTTCTTTCTGCTGTTTTGGGGGTTTCTTTGTTGTTCTTTTTCTAGCTCCTTTAAGTTTAAGACACAGTGTTGGCAGGGGTCTGGGCTGGTCTTCTGGAGGCGGAGGCCCAACAAATTGGGACTGAGTCCAGTGTGACTTGGAAGGGTGGTTCCATTGTGGGGGATTGGCTTAAGCAAGTTAGGTATCAAGTGTTGTGCTGGGCTGATTCCAAAAGGTGGTTTGTGCTTATGCTGAGGGTCGTGGGGGGAATATGGGGCCTGCCAGTACCTTTTCCCACAGGGTTCTCTCCATGAATGCTGCCTCCCTGGGACCCGCTCTGAAATGAGCAAATAACCTCCTCACTGTGTGCCCCAGATGCTCTTTCAAATAGCTGTTTCCACACTATATGTCCACAGGCTGTTTGCTTTGCCTTCTCTCCAAGAACAGCCCCACTGCCTCCATCTCTCCAGAGCCAAGCCTGCTTACTTTTAGAACTCCACACTTTAAGTCCCACTGGTTGCAAAAATTCAGGAAATTTGTTCCTTCTTGCTTTCCAAAGTCAATTGTTATGTGGATTTGTTTTCTGAATTGCTCCTCTGTGTGTTTGTTGCCCTTCTTCATGACTGTGGCTCTTTCACCACCACAGCAACCACTGCATGGGTTTCTCTCCCAAACTGCATCTCTGAACTTCCTACCTTCTTCAATGTGGTCTCTTCTGTACCTTAAGTTGTGGAACTTATTATGTCAGTCTTCAGATTGATTTCTGCGATATTTAGGATGATTTGATAGTTATTTAGTTGTATTCATGGAAGATGAGCCTAGGGTCCTCCTACTCTGCCACCATCTCCCTCTTTCTCCATGTTCTAGTCTTTAACCTACTTTGGGTTGACTTCTTTATATGGTGTAAGATAGTGTTCCAGTTTTATTCTTTTGAATGTGCCTGTCCTGTTTTACCAATACTATTTGTGAGGTGACTATCCTTTCTTGGTTTATTTGTCATAAGTTGATTCATCAGCTATGTGTGGGTTTCTTTCTCGAATCTCTATTTTTTTTAAGAGAGAGAGAGTGCATGTGTGCAAAAGTGGGAGAGAGGAGCAGAGGGAAAGAGAGAATTTTTTTTAAGTTTATTTATTTATTTTGAGAGAGAGAAAGCACAAGTCAGGCAGGAGTAGAGAGAGAGGGAGAAAGAATCCCAAGCAGGTTCCGCACTGTAAATGTAGAGCCCAACACGGAGCTGAAATCCACAAACCACAAAATCATGACCTGAGCCAAAGTCACTTAACCAACTGAGCCACCCAGGTGCCCCTTGGATCTATTTTCTTTTCCATTGATCTATGTGCCCGTTTTTATGGCAATGACATAGTCTATTGATTACTGTAGCTTTGTAAAATAGTTTAGCGTCAAGAGGTGTGATGCCTCCAGCTTTATATTTTTTCCTCAGGATTTCTTTGCCTACCTGGAGTATTTCATGGCTCTAGACATATTTTAGGATGGTTTATTTTATTTCTGTAAAAAAATGTCATCGCAATTTTGGTAGGAAAAGTATTGAATTTGTAGATTGCTTTGAGTACTATGGACTTTTTAACAATGTTAATTCCTACAATCAAGAAGCACAGAGTATTTTTCATTGATTTGGGTAAGTTTCCATTTCTATTATTATTGTTTTATAGTTTTCAGTGTATGGATCTTTTCCCTCCCTGGCTAAATTTATTAATAGTTATCCCATCCTTTTTAATGAAATTGCAAATGGGATTGTTTCCTTAATTTCTCTATCTGTTGTTCATTATCAGTGTATGGAAATGTAAGTGATTTTTGTCAATTGATTTTATATCCCAAATTTCTGCTAAATCTATGTATTAGTTCTAACATATTTTGGTGAAATGTTTATGGTTTTCTATATATGTCATGTGATCCTCCAATAAAGAAAGTTTTACTTTCTCCTTTCCAATTTGTATGCATTCTTTTTTTACTTGCCTAATTTCTCTGGCTAGGACTTCCAGCATTATGTTGAATAAAAGTGGCATGCATGGGAATTCTGGTCTTCTTCTCAGATAAGCTTTAGCTTTTTAGCAAAGAATTCGATGCTAGCTGTGGGATTGTAATATATGGCCTTTGTTAAGTTACAACTCCTCTATACGCATGTTGTTGAGAGTTTTTATCATGAATGGATATTATATTTTCTCAAATGCTTTTTCTGCATCTTTTGAGATTATCCTATGATTTTTGTTCTTTCTAAATTTAGTGTATCACAATGATTTTTCTGTGGATTTTGAACCATACTTGCATCCCTGGAATAAATTAACTTGATTACAGTGTGTAATCTTTTAATTTATTCTTGAATTATGTTTCTATTATTTTGGGGGGTTTGCATCTATATTCATCGGGGTTATTGGCTGTAATTTTATTTTATTGTTAAGTTCTTATCTAGTTTTTTTTATCAGAGTAATGTCCTTTTAGAATGATTTTAGAATATATTCTGTTCTCTTTTATTTATTGGAAGAGTTTGAGAAAGGTTGGTAACAACTCTGCTTTACATGTTCAATAGAATTCACCAGTGCAGTCATTTGGTCTTCGACTTCTGTTTGGTGGCTCATTATTTTTCCTTTGTGCTTTTATGACTGGATAATTTAGATGTATTTTAACACACATATTTGTCTTCTGCTTGATCCATTGATGTTGAAGCTCTCTATTGCATTTTTATCAGCTATAGTATTTGTATTTCATTCTGTTTTATGTTTTATATATTTTTGTTAAACTTTTCATTGTCCTCATGCCTTATTTTCCTAATCATTGAAATGTGTTTCTTCACTTTATTTTAACTCATTAACATTAAAAAAAACACTTATTTTTATTTTTTTTTCCTTTTTTTTCTTCCCCTCCCCCATGGATTTCTGTTAACTTTCTCAGGATCCACATAAGAGTGAAAATATATGGTATCTGACTTTCTCTGTATGACTTATTTCACTTAGCATAACACTCTCCAGTTCCATTCACGTTGCTACAAAAGGCCATATTTCATTCTGTCTCATTGCCAAGTAGTATTCCATTGTGTATATAAACCACAATTTCTTTATCCATTCGTCAGTTGATGGACATTTAGGCTCTTTCTATAATTTGGCTATTTTTGAAAGTGCTGCTATAAAACTCGGGGTACAAGTGCCCCTACGCATCAGCACTCCTATATCCCTTGGGTAAATTCCTAGCAGTGCTATTGCTGGGTCATAGGGTAGGACTATTTTAATTTTTTGAGGAACCTCCACACTGTTTTCCAGAGCAGCTGCAAGAGTTCGCATTCCCCCCAAACAGTGCAAGAGGGTTCCCGTTTCTCCACATCTTTTACAGCATCTATAGTCTCCTGATTTGTTCATATTAGCCACTCTCACTGGCGTGAGGTGATATCTCAGTGTTGTTGTCATTTCCATTTCACTGATGAGGAGCGACTTTGAGCATTTTTTCATGTGTCTCTTGGCCATCTGGATATCTTCATTAGAGAAATGTCTATTCATGTTTTCTGCCCATTTCTTCACTGGATTATTTGTTTTTTTCGGGTGTGGAGTTTGGTGAGCTCTTTATAGATTTTGGATACTAGCCCTTTGTCCGATATGTCATTTGCAAATATCTTTTCCCATCCCGTTGGTTGCCTCTTAGTTTTGTTGATTGTTTCCTTTGCTGTGCAGAAGTTTTTATCTTCATGAGGTCCCAATTGTTCATTTTTGCTTTTAATTCCCTTGCCTTTGGGGATGTGTCAAGTAAGAAATTGCTGCGGCTGAGATCAGAGAGGATTTTTCCCTGCTTTCTCCTCTAGGGTTTTGATGGTTTCCTGTCTCACATTCAGGTCCTTTATCTATTTTGAGTTTATTTTTGTGGATGGTGTAAGAAAGTGGTCTAGTTTCATCCTTCTGCATGTTGCTGTCTAGTTTTCCCAGCACCATTTGTTAAAGAAACTGTCTTTTTCCATTGGATATTCTTTCATGCTTTGCCAAAGGTTAGTTGGCCATACTTTTGTGGGGCTAGTTCTGGTGTTTCTATTCTATTCCATTGGTATATGTGTCTGTTTTGGTGCCAATACCATGCTGTCTTGATGATTAAAGCTCTGTAGTAGAGGCTGAAGTCTGGGATTGGGATGCCTCCTGCTTTGGTCACCTTCTTCAAAATTACTTTGTCTATACTGGGCCTTCTGTGGTTCCATACAAATTTTAGGATTGCTTGTTTTAGCTTCAAGAATAATGCTGGTCCAAATTTGATTGCGATTGCATTGAATGTGTAGATAGCTTTGGTTATTATTGACATTTTAACAATATTGCTTCTTCCAATCATGAACACGGAATGTTTTTCCATTTCTTTATGTCTTCTGCAATATCCTTCAAAAGCTTTCTATAGTTTTCAGCATACAGATCGTTTACATCTTTGGTTAGGTTTATT
Organism: Herpailurus yagouaroundi; assembly: GCF_014898765.1. NCBI lineage: Eukaryota > Metazoa > Chordata > Mammalia > Carnivora > Felidae > Herpailurus > Herpailurus yagouaroundi. Next base: position 5,184,281 of record NW_024420424.1, on the reverse strand, counting down.
CATAGGTATTTTATGCTTCTTGGTGCAATTGTGAATGAGATCAGTTTCTTTATTTGTCTTTCCTTTGCTTCGTTGTTAGCGTATAAGAATGCAACTGATTTCTGTACATTGATTTTGTATCCAGCAACTTTGCTGAATTCATGTATCAGTTCTAGCAGAATTTTGGTGGAGTCTATCGGGTTTTCCATGTATAATATCATGTCATATGCAAAAAGTGAAAGCTTGAATTCATCTTTGCCAGTTTTGATGCCTTTGATTTCCTTTTGTTGTCTGATTGCTGATGCTAGCACTTCCAACACTATGTTAAACACCAGCGGTGAGAGTGGACATCCCTGTCCTGTTCCTGATCTCAGGGGGAAAGCTCTCAGTTTTTCCCCATTGAGAATGATGTTAGCTGTGGGCTTTTCATAAATGGCTTTTATGATCTTTAAGTATGTTCCTTCTATCCCGACTTTCTCAAGGGTTTTTATTAAGAAAGGGTGCTGGATTTTGTCAAAGGCCTTTTCTGCATGATTGACAGGATCATATGGTTCTTCTCTTTTTTTTTGTTAATGTGATGTATCACGTTGATTGATTTGTGAATGTTGAACCAGCCCTGCATCCCAGGAATGAATCCCACTTGATCATGGTGAATCATTCTTTTTATATGCTGTTGAATTCGATTTGCTAGTACCTTATTGAGAATTTTTGCATCCATATTCATCAGGGATATTGGCCTGTAGTTCTCTTTTTTTGCGAGTTCTCTGTCTGGTTTAGGAATCAAAGTAATGCTGATTTCATAGAATGAGTCTGGAAGTTTTCCTTCCCTTTCTATTTTTTGGAATAGCTTGAGAGGGATAGGTATTATCTCTGATTTAAATGTCTGGTAGCATTCTTCAGGGAAGCCATATGGTCCTGGACTCTTATTTGTTTTGAGATTTTTGATAACTCGTTTAATTTTTGATGGTTATGGGTCTGTTCAAGTTTTCTGTTTCTTCCTGTTTGAGTTTTGGAAGTGCATGGGTGCTTAGGAATGGGTCTGTTCAAGTTTTCTGTTTCTTCCTGTTTGAGTTTTGGAAGTGCATGGGTGCTTAGGAATTTGTCCATTTCTTCCAGGCTGTCCAGTTTGTTGGCATATAATTTTTCATAGTATTCCCTGATAATTGCTTGTATTTCTGAGATTGGTTGTAATAATTACATTTTCATTCATGATTTTATCTATTTGGGTCATCTCCTTTTTCTTTTTGGGAAGCCTGGCTAAAGGTTTATCAATTTTGTTTATTTTTTCAAAACACCACCTCTTGGTTTCATTGAAATGCTCTACAATTTTTTTTAGATCCTATATTGTTTATTTCTGCTCTGATCTTTATTATTTATCTTCTTATGCTGGGTTTAGGCTGTCTTTGCTGTACTGCCTCCATTGCCTTTAGGTGTGCTGTTAGAGTTTGCATCTGGGATTTTTCTTCTTTCTTGAGATAGGCCTGGATTGCAATGTATTTTCCTCTCAAGACTGCTTTCGCTGCATCCCAAATTATTTGGATTGTTGGTTTTCCATTTTCATTGTTTCCATGTATTTTTTAATTTCTTCTCTAATTGCCTGGTTGACTGATTCATTTTTTAGTAGGGTGTTCCTTAACCTCCATGCTTTTGGAGGTTTTCCAGACTTTTTCCTGTGGTGGATTTCCAGCTCCATAGCATTGTGGTCTGAAATTGTGCATGGTATGATCTTAATTCTTGTATACTTTTGAAAGGCTGTTTTGTGACCCAGTATGTGATCTATCTTGGAGAATGTTCCATGTGCACTCGAGAAGAAAGTATATTTTGTTGCCTTGGGATACTGAGTTCTAACATTATCTGTCAAGTCCATCTGGTCCAATGTGTCATTTATTGATCAGGTGTCTAGATGATGTATCCATTGTTGTAAGTGGAGTATTAAAGTCCCCTGCAATTACCACATTCTTATCAGTAAGATTGCTTATGTTTATAATTATTTGTTTTACATAGTTGGGGGCTCCCGTATTTGGCACATAGACATTTATAATTGTTAACTCTTCCTGATCATTAAACCCTGTAATTATTATATAATGCCCTTCTTCATCTCTTATACAGCCTTTAATTGAAAGTCTAGTTTGTGTGTTATAAGTATGGCGACTCCAGCTTTCTTTTGAATTCCAGTATCATGATATATAGTTCTCCATCCCCTCACTTTCAATTTGAAGGTGTCCTCAGGTCTAAAATGAGTCTCTTGTAAACAGCAAAAAGATGGGTCTTATACTTTTACCCATTATGATACCCTTTGTCTTTTAGTTGGAGCATTTAGTCCATTTACATTCAGTGCTTTTATAGAAAAATATGGGTTAAGAGTCATTGTGTTGTCTGTAGGTTTCATGCTTGTAGTGATGTCTCTGGTACTTTGTGTTCCTTGCAACATTTCACTCACAGAATCCCCCTTAGGATCTCTTGTAGGGCTGGTTGAGTGGTAATGAATTCCTTCATTTTTTGTTTGTTTGGGAAGACCTTTATCGCTCCTTCTATTCTAAATGACAGACTTGCTGTATAAAGGATTCTAGGCTGCATATTTTTTCTTTTCGTCACTTTGAAGATTTACTGCCATTCCTCTCTGGCCTGCCAAGTTTCAGGAGATAGATCCGTCACGAGTCTTATCGGTATCCCTTTATATGTTAGATCGTGTTTATCCCTACTGCCTTCAGAATTTTCTCTTTATCCTTCTATTTTGCCAGTTCCCTATGATATGTCATGCAGAAAGTCGATTGAAGTTATGTCTGAAGGGAGTTCACTGTGCCTCTTGGATTTCAATGCCTTTTCCCTCCCCAGATCAGGAAAGTTCTCAGCTATGATTTTTCAAGTACACCTTCAGCCCCTTTCTCTCTGTCTTCCTCTTCTGGAATACTTATTATATGGATATTGTTGCACGTGAGTGCATCACTTAGTTCTCTAACTCTCCCCTCATACTCCTGGCTCTTTTTATCTCTCTTTTTCTCAGCTTCCTCTTTTTGCATATTTTTATCTTATAATTCATCTATTCTCTCCTCTGCCTCTTCATTCTGTGCTATGACCGCTCCATTTAATTTTGCACCTCATTTATACCATTTTTTAGCTCCTCATGACTTTTTCTTAATACCTTGATCTCTGTAGTAAGATTGTCTGCTGTCCTCTATACTTTTTTCAAGCCCAGCAATTAATTTTTTGAGTATTATTCTAAATCCACGGCTCGTTATATTGCTTAAATCCCTTTTGATCAATTTGTTAGCTGTTGCTACTTTCTGGAGTTTCTTTTGAAGAAAATTCTTCTGTTTGGTCATTTTGGATGGTCCCTGGAGTGGCGCAGAACTCTGGGGCACTTCCCCTATGCTGTCTCGAGTAACTTTTGTTGGTGGGTGGGGCCACAGTCAGACGCCATGTCTGTCCCCAGCCCACCGTTGGGGCCACAGTCAGACTGGCGTGTACCTTATCTTCCCTTCTCCCAGGGGCAAGACTCACTGTGGAGTGGTGTGGCCCCTGTCTGGACTACTTGCACACTGCCAGGCTTCTGGTGCTGCTTTGATGGATCTGGCGTATTAGCTGGGATGGATCTGTAAGGTGCACAGTGGAAGGAGGGGCGGGCTTAGCTCGCTTTGCCATAGGTGGTCCCCTACGGGGGGGGCCCTGCAGCAACAGGAGGGAGGCACACCCATCGGAGGGATGGATCCACAGAAGCACAGCATTGGGTGTTTGTGCGGTGCAAGCCAGTTTGGTGATCGGAACTGGGTCCCTTTGGGATTTCAGCTGGGAGATGGGAGAGGGAGATGGCGCTGGCCAGTGCCTTTGTTCCCCACCAAGCTGAGCTCTGTCTTCCAGGGCTCAACAACCCTCCCTCCAGGTGTCCTCTCGCCCTTGTGCTCTCTGAGCAGAGCTGCTGACTTTTAACATTCCAGATGTTAAGTCTGCTGGCTGTCAGAACTCACACAGTCCGGCCCCTGTGCTTTTGCAAGTCAGACTCTGGGGCTCTGCCATGCCAGGAGGGGTGCCCCTCCACCTTCCCAGCTCCCTCCCACCAGTCCGTGTAGTGCACACCACCTCTCCATCGCTCCTGTCCTTTTCCATGGGCCTCTTGTCTAAGCTTGGCTCTGGAGAGTCCGTTCTGCTTGTCTTCTGGTGGTTTTCTGGGTTATTTAGTCACATGTGGGTGGAAACTAAGTGATCAGCAGGATGCGGTGAGCCCAGCGTCCTCCTACGCCACCATCTTCCTTCATAAAGTCTCCATCCTAGTGTATTCTTAACAAGCACCAGAGATAGATCTTTCACATCGTTATTCAAATATTCTACTCTCTTCATCTTGAAAAAATAAACTTCTGGATTTCCAATATCCTTCAGTTATCTATCTGTCTATTTAGCTAGCTATATAGCTAGCTAGCTATCACCTATCTATTATCAATTATCCATCTACATTTTCCTTCAGAATTAGATTTTAAAAGGGGCTACTTGTGAGAGGAGAATTAAAATGGTGGGAGAGTAGGGGGACTGTAATATTCCTGGTCCCTCAAACACAGGTGAATTGAGGTCAGATCATTTGGAACACCCAGGGAATCAATTAGTAGAATGGCAGAAAGATTGTATATGTGTATGTATATGTATATGTATATGTATATGTATATGTATATGTATACACACACACACACATATGTATGTGTGTGTGTGTGAGTGTGTGTGTGTGTGAGAGAGAGAGAGAGAGAGAGAGATCAGGAATTTTTACTCATTCTTTTTACAGCTTTTCTATTTCTTCTTCTTTATTACTCTTTATCTGGATTTAGCCTTATAGTTGTTGTTGTTGTTGTTTTTTTTTTATTCTCTGGCATTCTTTTCTCCCCTCTCTTTTTTCTCTTTTTATGGGACAGGGTTTCCCTCCTTTTTCCTTTTTGTTCCAGGGTTACTTCAACAAATCAATCAAAGCACATCTGGTTGACGGTTCAAAACTCCACCACTATAAGCATGGAGGAGCTTTGCAGAGGACAGACTAGTGGGATACAGCAGCAAAAATGCAACAACAGAGTGCATGCAAACAAACCAAACCAAAACAAACACTTCCTGAAGTTCCAGGCCCTGGACAGTGTATGACCCCTTGTGACTATAGTAGTACTCACAGGTTTAGGACACACAACAAACTATTAAAACACACAAAAGACAGAAACAGCCAAAATGACAAAATGGAAGAATTTTCCCAATAGAAAATCCAGGAATAAATCACCACCAGGGAATTGCTCAAAAGAGTTATAAACAATATATCTGAAAATATTTTAAGATAACAATCATAAAACTAATAGCTAGGCTTGAAAACAACATAGAAAACAAGAGAAAACCTATTCCTTCAGAGATCAAATACCTAAGAACTAGCCACAATGAATTAAGAAATGCTATAAATGACATGCAAAATAAACTAGATACAGGGACAGCGAGGATAGAAGGAGAGGAGAGAATAGGTGAAATAGAAGACAAAAGTATGGAAAATGATGAAACTGAAAAAAAAGAGGGAAAGGAAATGACTAGATCATGAGGGGAGAATTAGAGAGCTAAGTGATTCCATGAAAAGAAATGTCCATATCATAGGAGTTCCAGAAGAAGACAGAGAGAAAGGGGTAAAAGATTTATTTGAACAAATTATACCTGAGAACTTCCCTAATCTGGGGAAGGAAACAAACATCCAAGTCCAAGAGGAACAGAGAAGTCCCTTCAAAATATAAAAACAGGTCAACACCATGACACATCATAGTGAAATTGGCAAAATACAAATATAAAGAAAGAATTCTGAAGGCAGTTATGGACAAATCGTCCTTATACAACAAGGGTAGACACATAAAGGTTGTAGCAGACCTGTCTACTGAAACGTGGTGGGACAGAAGGGAGTGACAGGAAATATTCAATGTGCTGATGGGGGAAAATGTGCAGCCAAGAATCCTCTATCAGCAAGGTTGTCATTGAGAAAAGAAGGAGAGATAAAGGCTTTCCCAGACAAACAGAAACTAAAGGAGCTCATGACCTCTAATCCAGCCCTGCAAGACCTCCTAATGAGAACTCTGTGAGTGGAAAGCTGAAATGACTACAAAGGACCAGAGACACCACCACAAGCACAAAACCTACAGATAACACAATGACACTAAATCCATATCTTTCAATAATCATTCTGAATGTGTAAATGGACTAAATTCACCAGTCAAAGGACATAGGGTATCAAATGGATTAAAAAAAAAACAACAACAAAACACAAGATCCATCTATATGCTGCACACAGGAGTCTCATTTTACACCTGAGGACACCTGCAGTTTGAAAGTGAGAGGATGGAGAAACATATATCATGCTAATGGACATCACAAGAAAGCCAGAGTAGCTTTCACCAATAGTACAAAAGTATACCCCTTTCTCCACATCCCCACCAACACCTGTTGTTTCCTGTGTTGCTAATTTTAGCCATTGTGACAGGTGTGAGGTTGTATCATTGTGGTTTTGGTTTGTAGTTCCCTGTTGATGAGTGATGTTAAGCATCTTTTCATGTGTCTGATTGCCATCTGGATGTCTTCTTTGGAAAAGTGTCTATTCATGTCTTCTGCTCTACACTGGATTATTTGTTTTTTTGAGTGTTGAATTTGGAAAGTTCTTTATAGGTTTTGAATACTAACCCTTTATCCAATATGTCATTTGCAAATATCTTCTCCCATTGGGTTAGTCGCATTTAATTTTGTTGATTGTTTCTTTTGCTGTGCAGAAACTTGCACTGTTGGTGGGATTGCAAACTGGTGCAGCCACTCTGGAAAACTGTGTGGAGGTTCCTCAAAAAATAAAAAAAAAATAACTACCTTATGATCCAGCGATTGCACTATTAGGAATTTATCCAAAGGAAACAGGACTGCTGATTTGAAGGGGCACATGCACCCCAATGATTGTAGCAGTGCTATCAACAATAGCCAAATAATGGGAAGAGCCCAAATGTCCATCGACTGATGAATGGATTAAGAAGATGTGGTATATATACAATGAAATACTACTGGGTGATGAAAAAGAATGAAATCTTGCCATTTGCAACAATGTGACTAGAACTGGAAGGTATTATTCTAAGCAAAATAAGACAGGGAAAGATAGATATCACATGATTTCACTCATAGTGGAATTTTAGAAACTTAACAGATTAAAATAGGTGGAGGGAAGGAAAAATAAAATAAAAACACAGAGAGAGGCAAACCATAAGGGACTTTTAAATACAGAGACAAACTGAGGGTTGGTGGGGGTGGGTTAAATGGGTGGCAGACATTAAGGAGGGCACTCTTTTGGATGAATACTGGGTGTCCTATGTAAGAGTTGAATTGAATCACTGGGTTATACTCCTGAGGCCAAGACTACACTGCATGTTACCTAACTTGAGATAGATAGACAGATAGATAGATAGATAGATAGATAAATGGGTTGCTTGTATATGAACAAGGGCTGAAACATTTAGTAAATAAAAATACAGGACACCTTGTATTTTATCTGACAACCCTAATGCTCTTCAAGGTATCATTATTCACACTATTCCTAGTAACTTCTCAATTCACTCCAAAGTCATCCACCTAACAATTTTATTGAAACCCACTTTGCCAATCATCTCCATGTTGACAAATTATATGGACAAATTCATTTTACCTGGCCTTTTATTAGACATTTAACTTCTGTCTTCTTGAACCATTCTCTTTCCTTGGCTTTGATGGCATTAAATTCCTTTGAACTTTATCCACTTTGTCTCAGGATTTTTATATTTTCTATCTGGTCTTTAAGTATTGGGATTTCTCAGAACTTTATTCTGAGTGCTCTTATCTTCTTTACTGGATTAACGTCCATAGAATTTTCATTCAGTCTTGTAACTGTAAGTACTGTATACTCTTTACACTTAAAATCTGTATTTTCAGAGGTGCCTGTGTGGCTCAGTTGGTTGAGTTTCTGACTTTGGCTCTGGTCATGATCTCACGGATCAGTTTGTGAGTTCAATTCTGGTGTTAGGCTCTCTGCTGACAGCTACGAGCCTGGAGCCTGCTTCATATTCTGTGTCTCCCTCTCTCTCTCTCCCCCTCCACCCTCTCTCTATCTCTCAGAAATAAATAAACATTAAAAAATTAAGAGAAAAAAGAATTTTCAAAACGTCTATACTTTCGGTTCACAAACTCCAGAATGTTACATTAAACTTCCAATTTAATATCTGTATCTCAATGTATATTAGGTAAGTCAAACTGAAAATTTTCCAAGCTGAATCTTTGTTATCCATTTGTTCAACTTGTACCTCACTTCGTATTCTCCATTTTAGTAAATATTATTTTCCCATTGCTCACTCCAGGAAACTGGAAGTAACCTTTGACACTTACCTCTACCTTATATCCTGTATCCACCCAAATGCCAATCTCAATAGATCCGTTTATTTTTCAAATTATATTTCAAAAAGAACCATATATTTTACTTTCATTACCACTATGCTACTTCTTAACGAATCCCTTCCTGGCTTATCTGAGCCATTATCCTAGTTTAAAAACTCAGAACACAATGCATCTATATACATCATATCATTTGCCACAATTAGATTATTCAAATTTGGAATTATTAGGTAAAGAAATGTCCATTTCACTAGGTTGTACAATTCATGAAATTCTTATTTTGGTCTGCCTTGCAGAATATCTGGTAAATAATAGATGTTTGATAAATATTTGTTGAATTAATTATATAATGTAATTAGAATTGTTAGTAATGAGTGTATATATACCATATTCCTGGAAATATACTAATGCTTACCTGAGGTATCTCATTTAGTTCTTTCAACTATCTTACTATTTTTCTTTATATTGGAAGAAACTGAGGCCCAGAAGGTCTAAGAATCCCACCCAAATTTACAGAGCTAATAAGCAGAACTGTGATTTAAATCTATTTCTAATTTTTGTTTGATTATTTAATTTAATTTATTTAATTAATTTTGGTGTGTTAATCCTATGGCTTTCTAATTTTTTATGTTTTGTTAACCCATGTGTGTAAGCTCAGGGAATTCCTAAGCTTATTCCCCACAATATTTTTCAGAACAGCAGCCATATTCATTGTGGCAATAGAACAGTCACCCAGTTTCTGAAAGTTGGATGCTTCTTAAATTATAGGTGCTTTGATTTTTTTTTTTACCACTTCTTCCTTTTTGAGATACTCCTGATATTCTAGCTTCTCATCAATCCTGTAAGCCCTCACTATCTTTTGCTAAGTTTCTGCTAAGTTTATCAAAGTTGCTTTCTATTGTATGACACAAAGACTCTAAATTAATATAGGAATATTCTGAATGTAAATGTAAAATATATTACTATACAAAAATTCAAGTGTGGAAAGAGATGAGTTATTATTATTATTATTTTGATTGCATATGTCATAATAAACACAGTCTTTCGGGGCACCTGGGTGGCGCAGTCGGTTAAGCATCCGACTTCAGCCAGGTCACGATCTCACGGTCCGTAAGTTCGAGCCCCGCGTCGGGCTCTGGGCTGATGGCTCAGAGCCTGGAGCCTGTTTCCGATTCTATGTCTCCCTCTCTCTCTGACCCTCCCCCGTTCATGCTCTGTCTCTCTCTGTCCCAAAAATAAATAAACGTTGAAAAAAAAATTAAAAAAAAAAAAAACCACAGTCTTTCTTCGAAGTTGTGATGAGTATGTACATCTAGGCCACTATTCACCTATCAATGAAAAGAGGAAGCTGATGACACTTCACAATATATGGCCTATGTATTGAGGAGGGCACCTTTTGGGATCAGCACTCGGTGTTGTATGGAAACCAATTTGACAATAAATTTCATATATTGATAAAAAATAAATAAAACATTGAGTGATATATTAAACATTTTTGCCAATTTGAAAAGAAAAAGAATGGATGTGTATTTTGTCAAATGCTTTCTCAGCATCTATTGAGAGGATCATATGGTTCTTGTCCTTTATTTTATTGATGATGTGATTCACGTTAATTGTTTTGCAGAAATTGAACCAGCCCTCTAACCCAGGTATAAATCCCGTTTGGTCATGGTGAATAATTTTTTTCAGTGTATGGTTGGATCCAGTTGGCTAATATCTTGTTGAGGATTTTTGCATCCATGTTAATCAGGGAAATTGTTGTATAGTTCTCTTTTTTAGTGGAGTCTCTATCTGGTTTTGGAATCAAGGTAGTGCTGGCTTCAAAGAGAGTTTGGAAGTTTTCCCTCTATTTATATATTTTGGAACAGTTTTAAGAGAATAGCTGTTAACTCTTCCTTAAATGTTTGGTAGAATTTCCCTTCAAAGCCATCTGGCCCTGGACTCTTGTTTTTTGGCAGATGTTTGATTACTGTATCAATTTCCTTACTGGTTATTGATCTGTTCTAAGTTTCTATTTTTTCCTGTTTCAGTTTGGGTAGTGTACATGTTTCTAGGAATTTGTCCATTTCTTCCAGATTACCCATTTTGTTAGCATATAATTGCTCATAATATTCTCTTATTATTGTTTTTATTTCTGTTGTGTTGGTTGTGATCTCTCCTCTTTCATTCTTGATTTTATTCATTTGGGTCCTTTCCTTTTTCTTCTTGATCAAACTGGCTAGTGTTTTATCAACTTTGTTAATTCTTTCAAAGAACCAGCTTCTGCTTTCAATGATCTGTTCTGCTGTTTTTTTTTATTTTGATAGCATTAATTTCTGCTCTAATCTTTATTATTTCCTGTCTTCTGCTGGTTTTGGGTTTTATTTCCTGTTCTTTTTCCAGCACCTTAAGGCTTAAAGTTAGGTTGTGTATCTGAGATCTTTCTTCCTTGTTTAGGAAGGTCTGGATTGCTATATACTTTCTTCTTATGACCAAATTTTCTGCATCCCAGAAGTTTTGGGTTGTGGTGTTATCATTGTCATTGACTTCCATATACTTTTAAACCTACTCTTTAACTGCTTAGTTAGCCCATTCATTCTTTAGTAAGATGTTCTTCAGTCTCCAAGTATTTGTTACCATTCCACATTTTTTCTTGTGGTTGATTTCGAGTTTCATAGCATTGTGGTCTGAAAATATGCACGGTATGATCTCGATCTTTTTGTACTTACCTAAGGATGATTTGTGTCCCAGTATATGGTCTATTCTGGAGAATGTTCCATGTGCACTGGAGAAGAGTGTATATTGTGCTGCTTTAAGATGAAATGTTCGGAGTATATCTCTTAAGTCCATCTGGTCCAATGTGTAATTCAAAGCCATTGTTTCCTTGTTGACATTTATTTAGTTTTATTTTTATTTTTTTTAATATATGAAATATATTGTCAAATTGGTTTCCATACAACACCCAGTGCTCATCCCACAAGATGCCCTCCTCAGTACCCATCACCCACCCTCCCC
>NW_024420424.1:5100069-5147917 GCF_014898765.1 Herpailurus yagouaroundi | reverse complement strand
ACCACACTCAGGTATCACCTCACGCCAGTCAGAGTGGCCAAAATGAGCAAATCAGGAGACTCTAGATGCTGGAGAGGATGTGGAGAAACGGGAACCCTCTTGCACTGTTGGTGGGAATGCAAATTGGTGCAGCCGCTCTGGAAAGCAGTGGAGGTTCCTCAGAAAATTAAAAATAGACCTACCCTATGACCCAGCAATAGCACTGCTGGGAATTTATCCAAGGGACACAGGCATACTGATGCATAGGGGCACTTGTACCCCAATGTTCATAGCAGCACTCTCAACAATAGCCAAATTATGGAAAGAGCCTAAATGTCCATCAACTGATGAATGGATAAAGAAATTGTGGTTTATATACACTATGGAATACTACGTGGCAATGAGAAAAAATGAAATATGGCCTTTTGTAGCAACGTGGATGGAACTGGAGAGTGTGATGCTATGTGAAATAAGCCATACAGAGAAAGACAGATACCATATGGTTTCACTCTTATGTGGATCCTGAGAAACTTAACAGGAACCCATGGGGGAGGGGAAGGAAAAAAAAAAAAAGAGGTTAGAGTGGGAGAGAGCCAAAGCATAAGAGACTGTTGAGAACTGAGAGCAAACTGAGGGTTGATGGGGGGAGGGAGGGAGAAGAGGGTGGGTGATGGGTATTGAGGAGGGCACCTTTTGGGATGAGCACTGGGTGTTGTATGGAAACTAATTTGACAATAAATTTCATATATAAATTAAAAAAAAGAAGATGTGGTTTATATATACAATGGAATACTACTTGGCAGTGAGAAAGAATTGAATGGTGCCATTTGCAGCAATGTGTATAGAACTGGAAAGTGTTATACTGAGTGAAATAAGTCAGTCAGGAAAGACAGATATGTTTTCACTCATATTGAGAAACTTAACAGATGACCATGGGGGAAGGGAAGAGAAAAATTAATTACAAACAGATATGGAGAAGGCAAACCATCAGAGAATCTTAAATACAGAAAACAAACTGAGGGTGGATGGGGGTTGGGGGAGAGGGGAAAATCGGTGATGGGCATTGAGAAGGGTACTTTTTGGTACTTGTTGGTATAAAACACTGGGTGTTTTATGTGAGCGATGAACCATGGAATCTACCCCCAAAATCCAAAAGCACACTTTACACACTGTATGTTAGCTAATTTGACAATAAATTATATTTAAACAAAGACCTATTCCTCTCAAACTGTTCCAAAAATGTAATGGAAAGGAAAACCAAACTCATTCTATGAGGCATTATCTTGATTCCAAAACCAGATAACAACCTCACTAAAAAGGAAAATTATGAGTCAGTATCCCTGATGAACGTGGATGCAAAAATTTTCAACAAGATACTAGGAAATCAAATTCAACATTGCATTAAAATAATCTTTCACCACGATCGAATGGGATTTATTCCTGGACTGCAGGGATGTTTCAGTGTTAGCAAGTAAATCAAAGCGATACACCATATTAATAAAAGAATGGATAAGAACCATATGATCCTCTCACAAGATGCAGATAAAGCATTTGAGAAAACAGAGCATCCATTCTTGATAAAAACCCTGAACAAAGTAAACGTAGATGGCACATACCTCAACATCATAAAGGCCATATATGAAAGATCCAAAGCTAGTATCATCCTCAAGGTGGAAAAATTGGGAGCTTTTTCATTTCAGTCACAGACCAAATAGAGATGCCCACTCTTACCGTTACTATTAACTTAGTACTGGATGTCTTAAACACAGCAATTAAAAAAACAAAACAAAACAAAAGGCATCCCAATTGGCAAGGAAGAAGTCAAACTTTCACTATTTGTCTATGACATTATACTCTGTAGAAAAGGGAGGACTCCACCAAAATTTGTTAGAACTGATACAAAAATTCAGTGAAGTCTCAAGATACAAAATCAACATACAGAAATCTGTTGCATTGAATTTCTATACACCAATAATTAAGCACCAGAAAAAGAAATTAAGGAATTGATCCCATTTACAATTTCACCAAAACCCATACAATACCTAGAAGTAACCCAAACCAAAGAGGTAAAAGATCTTACTCTAAAAATTATAGAATACTTTTGAAATAAATTGAAGATGACACAAAGTGGAAAAGCATTCCATTCTTATGGATTGGAAGGAAAAACATTGTTAAAATGTCCATACTACCCAAAGCAATCTACACATTTAGTACTATTTTATCAAAATAGTACCAACGTTCTTCACAGTGACCAAACAGTCCCAAAATTTGTACAGAACAGCAAAAGACCCCACATATCCAAAGCAATCATGAAAAAGAAAAGCAAAGCTGGAGGTCTCATGATTCCAGACTTCAAGCTCTATTCAGAGCTGTAGTCATCAAGGCAGTATGGTACTGGCACAAAAACAGACACATAGATCAATGGAACGGAATAAAAATCCCAGAAATTGACCCACTACAATATGGTCAACTAATCTTCTACAAACACGAAAGAATATCCAATGGAAAAAAAGAAGGTCTCATCAATATATGTTGTTGGGAAAACGGGACAGCAACATGCAGAACAATGAAACTGGACCAGTTTTTTACATCATACACAAAAATAAATTCAAAATGGATGAAAGACCTCAGTATCAAGCCGGAAACTGTCAAAATCCTAGATGAGAACACAAGCATCAACCTCTTTGAAATCGGCTATAGCAACTTCCTTCTAGACACGTCTCTGAAGGCAAGGAAACTAAACCAAAAATGAACAATTGAGACTTCATCAAGATAAAAAGCTTCTGCTCATGAAGGAAACAATAAAAAAAAAAAAAAACTAAAATGCAGCATATGGAATAGGAGAAGATATTTACAATTTACAATTTCACCAAATTGTAATTGTATCAGATATGTTACATATCTGATAAAAGGTTAATATCAAAAATATGTAATGAACTTATAAAACTCAACATCCCCAAAACATAGAATCCAGTTACAAAATGGGCAATAGTCATGCATAGACATTTTTTTCTATAGAAGACATACAGATGGCTAACAGGCATATGAAAACATGATCAACATCCCTCATTATTAGGGAAACAAAAATCAAAACAATGATGATATATCACCTCACACCTGTCAGAATGACTAAAATGAACTACTGAAGAAACAGTAGATGTTGGGGAGGCTACAGAAAAGGTAATATTCTTACTCTGTTGGTGGAAACGTGAACTTGCAGAGCCACTGTGGAAAATATTATCAAGGTTTCTCAAAAAGTTAATAATAGTACTACCACAATCCAGCAATTGCACAAGAAGGAATTTAACCAAAGGATACAAACGTACAGGTTGAAGGAGTACATGCACCCCAATGATTATAGCAGCATTATCAATAATAGTCAAACTATGGGGAGAGCTCAAATGCCCATCAACTGATAAATGGATAAGGAAGATATGGTATATGTATACAATGGAATATTGCTTAGCCATCAAAAAACAATGATATCTTGCCATTTGCAACGATGTGTATGGAACTAGAGTGTGATATACTGAGTGAAGCCAGTCAGTCAGGGAAAAACAAGTACCATATGATTTCACTCATATGTGGTATTTAGGAAAGAAAACATAAACACAGCGGAAAGGAAAAAAGAGAGAAAGGAAAACAGATAATCAGCAACTTTTATTATTTTTTTAATTTTTTAAAGGTTTATTTATTTTTGAGGGAGACAGAGACAGAGCACGAGCGGAGGAGGGACAGAAAAAGAGGGAGACACAGAATCCGAAGCAGGCTTCAGGCTCCAAGTTGTCAGCATAGAGCCCTATGCGGGGCTTGAACTCATGAACTGTGAGATCATGAACTGAGTCGATGTCAGACACTTAACTGACAAAGCCATTCAGGCGCCCCAGAGACTTTTAATGATAGCGAATGGACAGGGTTGATGGATGGAGGTGGGTGTGAGATGGGCTTAATGGGTGATGGGTATTAAGGAGGACACTTGATATGATAAGCACCGGTTGTTATATGTAACTGATGAATCACTAAATTCTATTCTTGAAACCAATATTACACTATATGTTATAAATAAATAGATAAATAAATAAATAAATAAATAAATAAATAAGAATGTTTAACATAAAATAGAATATCAATATGTTTATGGTATTATAAGCCCAGCATGAAATTTAAAAACCATACTTTGGACAAAAAATAAGTAAACAAACTGTTCTTGTCTTTAGATGAGTTGAAAAAGGACATATCTCAAAAAAACTGAGTATAATTGTAGAATGTATTATTCATTTGATTGCATTTTGTAAAACCGGTCCCAATAGGAACAGAGGATGGATCAGGGTTAAATCTGTGTGTTTTGATTATAACTCCCATATAGACCACAACATATAATTTGCCCCTTTAAATTACTTTTTGGTAAAGATACAAATAAATGTTAATGAACAAAAGTTGGGTAGTTTTATTTCTAACATTTTGAGGAATTCTATACTGTTTTCCAGATTGGCGTTACCAGTTTGGATTCCACAAACAGAGTAGGAGAGTTCCTCTTTGTCCACATCTTTGCCAACTCCTATTTTTTCTTGTATTCTTGATTTTAGCCATTCTGAGGTGAGGTGTGAGGTGATATATCATTGTAGATTTGATTTGTAATCCCCTGATGATGAGTGATGTTGAACATGTTTTCAGGTGTCTGTTGGCCATCTGTATGTCTTCTTTGGAAAATTGTCTATTCATGTCCTTCTATCCATTTTTTAACTGTATTTGTTTTTGGGGGTGTTGGGTTTTAAAAGTTCTTTATAGATTTTGAATACTAACTCTTTACCATATATGACATTTATAAATATCTTCTCCCATTCCATAGATTGCCTTTCAGCTTTGTTTATTGTTTCCTTCACTGTGAAGTTTTTTTTTTTTATTAAGTACCTGTAGTTTATTTTTTGCTTTTGTTTCCCTTATGTGAGGAGATCTATCTAGTAATAAGTTGCCATGGCATATATCAAAAAGGTTACTGCCTGTCTTCTCCTCTAGGATTTTTATAGTTTCCTGTCTTACATTTAAATCCCCAGAAAATGAACCAACAACTATATGGTCAATTAATCTTCAATAAAGATGTAAAGGATATCCAGTGAAAAAGTTAATCTCTTTTATAAATTTTGTTGGGAAAACTGGAAAGCAACATGCAATATAATGAAAATGGACCACTTTCTTACACCATACACAAAAATAAATTCAAAATGGATTAAAGGCCCTGATCTTCCTTTCACTTCATTAAAATAGTTCAAATAATGATGTATCACTGTTTGTTAACTTATGTGCACATCCTAGGCTGTGTAATATCTTGGAGCTTTAGTCATGAAAGGGGTAGGCCTCTCTTGCCTCTAAGTGGCAGTCATAAGGAGAGCTTATAGGAATTCCAATTAAGGGTAAATAGTTTTGAGGGTGTTGTTAAGACAGAGATAAACTTATTGGGTGTGGTCATCCTCCTACAAGATATTCAGCCAACCACCTTCACAAAGCAAATTATAGGAATCCTACCCCTTTTGGCACTAATCCACAGAGCCTCTGAATCTCTACTACTGCTGTTCATAGGCATAAACCATGCAGAATCATCTAGGTGTGAGTGGAATTTTCAGGTGCAAGAATTTTCTAAAAAACATGAATGGAGCAAATAATTCTATCAAATATTTAACTTGGCAGTGATGTTTATGATGTGTATTTTACCTGTTAATAATTATAATTTGGACATGTTGGTACGTGTTCTGAAAGTGAAATTTTATTAAGACCCATGTTTATTTAACCAGGTAGAGGAAAACAGGGGATCATTAGAGAATAGCAATCTTGGAATAAGGAAGCATATGTATGTATTTTCATTTTTTACCCTCATAAATAGCACCTGGGTTTTGAAATTTTGTGTATGAAGTTGTATATGTTCTTATTTTAAAACTCTGAGAAATGGCTTTTTTTTAAAAGTATGTTTACCATGGCTGCTGACATAAACATAGCATTTAAATTTAAAGAGTTAATTAAGAAGTAGAAATAGAAAGTGTTTGAAATATGAATATTACTTTTTTTTACTTCAAGTGTTTAAATTCCAGTCAGTTAACATACAGTGTAAAATTAATTTCATGTGTAGAATTTAGTGATTCATCACTTACATACAACACTCAGGGCTCATCAAAACAACTGTACTCCTTAATACCCATCACCAATCTAACCCACCTCCTTTCCATCTCCCCTCCATTAACCCTGAGTTTGTTCTCTATCATTAAGAGTCTGTTTCATGTTTTGTCTCTCCCTTCTTTTCTCCTGTGTTAACCTGTTTTCTTTCTTACATTCCACGTATGAGTGAAATCATATGGTATTTGTCCCTGTCTGACTTATTTTGCTTAGCATAGTACTCTCTAGGTCCAGTAATGTCATTGCAAATGGGAAGATTCCATTGTTTTTGATGCCAGAGTAATATTCCATTGTGTATGTATGCCACATATTCTTTACCCATTCATCAGTCAATGTAAATTTGGGTTCTCTCCATAGTTTGGCTATTTTTGATAATGCTGTTATAAACATCAAGATGCATGTCCCTTCAAACCTGTATTTTTGTATGCTTTGGGTAAATACCTAGTAGTGAAATTGTGGATCATTGTAGTTCTATTTTTAACTTTTTGAGGCACCTCCATACTGTTTTCCAGAGTGGCTGCACCAGTTTCCATTCCCACCAACAGTGTAATACTGTTCCCCTTTCTCCACATCCCCGCCAACACCTGTTGTTTCCTGTGTTGTTAATCTTAGCCATTCTTACAGGTGTGAGGTCATATCTCATCATGGTTTTGATCTGTATTTCCCTGATGATGAGAGATATTGAGCATGTTTTCATGTGCCTGTCAGCCATCTGTATGTCTTCTTTAGAATAATGTGTATTCATGTCTTCTGCCCATTCCTTAACTGAATTATTTTTGGAGGGTGTAGATTTTGATAAGTTTTTTATAGATTTTGGGTACTGACCCTTTTCCAGGTATGTCATTTGCAAATGTATTCTCCCATTCTGTAGGCTGCCTTTGAGTTTTGTTGATTGTTTTCTTGGCTTTGCATAAGCTTTTTTAAAAAAAAAAAACTTACCTAAATTCAAGTTACAGACTGTGTAGTATTGGTTTCAGGAGTAGGACCCAGGATTCACCACTTCTATATAACACGGAGTGCTTATACCTATAAGTGCCCTCCTTAATGCCCACTACCCATTTAGCCCATTCTCCCACCCATCTTGTCTTTCTCTGGATAAATTATTTTGCTTAGCATAAAATACTCTAGTTTCATCCGTTGTTGCAAATGGCAAGATTTCATTGGTTTTGATCTCCGAGTAATATCCTATTATGTATATAATGTTTATAGCAGCACTATAAATAATAGCCAAATTATGGAAAGATCTCAAATGCCCATCAAGTGATTAACGGATAAAGAAGATGTCAAAGAATGTGGGGTGTGTGTGTGTGTGTGTGTGTGTGTGTGTGTGTATAGTGCTGCTATAAAGAGCACAGTGCTCCTTCAAATCCGTATTTTTGTATCCTTGGGATAAATACCTAGTAGTGCAATTTCTGGGTCATAGGGTAGTTTGTTTTTAATTTTTGAGAAACCTTCATACAGTTTTTGAGAGTGGCTGCACCAGTTTGCATTCCCACCAATAGTGCAAAAGCTTTTCATCTGATAAGGTCCCAATAGTTTATTTTTGCTTTTGTTTCCTTCAACTCAGGACACATATCTAGAAAAATAGTTTTTAAGACCAATGTCAAAGAGGTTACTGACTGTGTTCTCCTCTAGGAGTTTGATGATGTCCTGTCTCACATTTAGGTCTTTAAAATATGAATATTACTTTATCAGTTAAGCAAGAAGGCCGTGGGGATTTTGTGCAGAAGATTTATATTATTCAGAGGCATAAGATAACTAAATGTGTCTTTGGTACGTCAAGGCCTGGGGTAACGACAAGGGATAATACCAGAAAGTAAAGATAGGAAAGATCAAAAGGCATTTTGAAGCTATGCTAAGAATTTTTTTCCTCATACTCTATATTATTGCTTCCAAAAATTAACTGGAAAGTTTTAGTTTTATGAATATCTTCAGATGTCACCATGACCCCAGGTGTCAAGCAGACATGGTTTTAGGTCCAGAACTTCTGCTTTAATCATAAAAGTAACTTTTTAATTTTTGACACCCTGTTTTTAATAGACTCACATAGTAAAAATTCATTTGTCTGTATGAGTCTATTGCTAAAACAAAGTGTATAAATATTGTCATACATGATTAAGTGTCATGGAAAATTATTAAGCAAGATAATATGTAATCTAATTTACATTAAAAAAATATTCCGGGGGCACCTGGGTGGCTCCATCGGTTGAGTGTCCGACTTCAGCTCAGGTCATGATCTTGCGGTCTATGAGTTCGAGCCCCGCATCAGGCTCTGTGTTGACAGCTCAGAGCCTGGAGCCTGCTTTGGATTCTGTGTCTCCCTCTCTCTGACCCTCCCCCATTCATGCTCTGCCTCTCTATTCTCAAAAATAAATAAACATTAAAAAAATTTTTTAAAGTATTCTGGATGCTCTGTAAAGAATTAATTTGTATAGGGGCATGAGTGGTGACATGAAGGACAGCTTGGAAGCTGTTAACCAAGATAGGTAACAAGAGTGTCTGGGCATTGGGTACAGGTAATGGAAATTAAGATAAATGGATAATTGAAAATTAGCTGATGGGATTTTTATGCCTATCTACATTTATAAAATTGCTTTTTCTTCTGGGGAAAGTGTTGCTCTTTTTCTGTTAACTCTCTGCTTAGTGTGGAAAATACCTAAAATATAAAAGTAAAATAAATACCTAGTAGTGCAATTGCTGGGTCGTAGGGTAATTCTACTTTTAATTTTTTGAGGAACCTCCATACTGTTTTCCAGAGAAGCTGCACCAGTTTGCATTCCCACCAACAATGCAAAAGAGATCGTCTTTCTCCGCATCCTCACCAACATCTGTTGTTGCCTGAGTTGTTGAATTGATAAAAAAGATGGGGCATATATTTATATATATATATATATATATATATATATATATATGTATATATACACACACACACACAATGGAGTATTACTCAGCAATCAAAAGAATGAAATCTTGCTATTTGCAACTACATGGATGGAACTAGAGGGTATTATGTTAAGTGAAATTAGTCAGAGAAAGACAAATACCATAAGACTTCACACATATGAGGACTTTAAGAGACAACATATGAACATAAGGGAAGGGAAACAAAAATAATATAAAAACAGGGATGGGGACAAAACAGAAGAGACTCATAAATATGGAGAACAATCAGAGGGTTACTGGAGAGGTTGTGGGAGGGGGGATGGGCTAAATGGGTAAGGGGCATTAAGGAATCTACTCCTGAAATCATTGTTGCACTATACGCTAACTAATTTGGATGTAAATTAAAAAAAAATTAAATTAAAAAAGAGTAAAACATAATAAATAAAATAAAGGAAATAAAACTTATCTACAGTTTTATTACTGTAATGCAAGCACTGCCAATCTTTATTTTACCCTCTTGCATTCCTTTTGCTCTCTCTACCTCCTCCCTTTCTTCCATTAAATATATATATATATATATATATATATATATATCAGTCCTATATTTTAAATGTGCTCATCTCCAGTATTTCCTTTGTCTATAATGGAAGCTATTTTTAACCAGAGAGTATTTATTAGATATAACTGTATACAGATGGACAAATATAGTAAATCTAATAGTTACATCACCTTGCCACAAAAGATGATTAAAAATGTTGCTTACTTTTGTTAAGAATAATTCTTGAGATTTTTTTTTTCTCCAGTGAGTTGGTTGCTAGGTCACTCTATGGGGATCATTGAAATGTGACTACTAGCTATAATGATAACTCTTGAACATGCATAAATAAAACATAATGTATTCATTAGCAAATATAAGGATTTATAATAAATTCTGAAATTTTTATAAGGTGTCCAAAAGCATGAAATTTTTATTGTAGTCTTCTATAATGCTAAGATTAAATATGAAATACAATATATATTATTAATATAAGTAATACATAATTATTTTAAGGAAAGGACTAAATATCTGATGAAAGGGAAAAAAGTCAAAATTAGAAAATGAAAAAGTATCATATTTTTCCTCAATGCTTCAACTTTTATAGTATATAAAAATCATTCCTGATAAAAAGTATTAGGAAAGAAAATTCATTTATAAGATATTAGAATTGGAAGGGACCTTAGATATTATCTACAGTAAGGCTTCATTTTACAGATGATAAAATTGAGGCCCAGAGAGGAGCGTGCTCAAAATTGTTGTTTGCAGAGATGAGACTAGAACTCATTTCAATTATGTTTCTACTTTTTCATATTTCTACACACACACAAATGGACACATTTTCTAATACACCTCTATGCATTTATCTCTGTTTTTACAATTGCCTACTCCTTACTTTTATCAATGTGTGTTTTTTTTTTCTGATGTCTTTCCTGTCTGAACCAATAGCTATATCCAGT
The DNA here is from genome assembly GCF_014898765.1 of Herpailurus yagouaroundi. Classification (NCBI taxonomy): domain Eukaryota; kingdom Metazoa; phylum Chordata; class Mammalia; order Carnivora; family Felidae; genus Herpailurus; species Herpailurus yagouaroundi. The sequence goes on along the minus strand of NW_024420424.1, from coordinate 5,137,396 downwards.
CCATTCTACCATGTCTTCTTCAGGCTAGGGAGTAGGAAGGAAAGTAACCTCAGTTACTAGGTGTTCATAAGCATTATTCTTCCAAATATGTAACACTTCATCCGATAACAAAGCTGAATAATATTATGTCAGAACACCTGTTTGACAATAGTTTCAATTAACTGAATGCCTGAGGTAGTTATTTCTTGGTGACTAAATTTGGGAGTTAACTGAGGCTTAAAAGAAAAAAAAATAATACATTTTGGCAGTCTTTACAAATTGCTGCAGGTTCACTTCTAGATATTATATAGTTGAGTGATTGTAATTTGATATCTTTTGTTCATATTTTTTTTCCTACTGAAGATATTACAAGACCCGCTTGAATGTTACTTCTCATTTAGGACTAGAGATGTAAAGGATACACAAATGGCTGAGCTTTATATGTACTATTCCCCAGAAAAAAAAATCTGGAAATTTTACTTGAAATTCTTCAATATCAAGTTGTTTTCCTGTGACTTATTTTTTTCTCGTAAAAATGCATAACAGTTGAAAAATCTTAGCCATTAAAAGTTTCTTCAAATAATATTAAGCTGACAGTACTCAAGATAGATTTTTAATAATCACCATTTCTATGAATACAAGGTTTGGGAAGGACCACTTCATGTTTATTCTGTTTAGAAGATTTTGATTTGTTGTTTCTTTTGAAAATAATTATCTTCCATGCCTAAATATCTCCAATTCAAATTTCTCCAACACTTCATTTATATTTTTTTAATTTTTATTTATTTTTCAGAGAGAGAGAGAGAACAGAGTGCAAGAGGGGAGGGATGGAGAGAGAGGGAGTCACAGAATCCAAAGCAGGCTCCAGGCTCAGAACTGTCAGCACAGAGCCCAACGCAGGGCCCTAACTCAAGGACCATGAGATCATGACATGAGCTGAAATTGAACACTTAACCAACTAAGCCACCCAGACACCCCTCCATCACCCCATTTCTCACTCTTTTATAACACGTCACAATTAACCATCTAGCACACTTACAGGTATATGTGTGTGTATTACTCACCAGATTTTTGTCTCTAAATATATTGATTTAACATATGTTTATGTAAATTATTTTACACATATTATTTTTTAAAGTCTTTTTATTTTTTATTTTTTTTTAAAAATTAAATTTACATCTAAGTTAGCATATAGTCCAACAATGATTTCAGTAGTAGAATCCTTAATGCCCCTTACCCATTTAGCCCATTACCCCTCCAGTAACCCCCTATTTCTTCTCCATATTGAAGAGTCTCTTATGATTTGTCCCCCTCCCTGTTTTCATAGTATTTTTGCTTCCCTTACCTTGTGTTCATCTGTTCTGTGTCTTAAAGACCTAATATGTGTGAATTCATATGATATTTGTCTTTCTGTGACTAATTTCACTTAGCATAATGCCTTCTAGTTCCATCCGTGTAGTTGCAAATGGCAAGATTTCATTCTTTTTGATCACTGAGTAATACTCCGTTGTATGTATATACCACATATTCTTTATCCATTCATCCCTCGATGGACATTTGGGGCCTTTCCATACTTTGGCTATTGTTGGTAGTGCTGCTATAAGCATTGGGGTGAATGTGTCCCTTTGAAACAGCATACCTGTATCCCTTGGATAAATACCTGATAGTGCAATTGCTGGGTCATAGTTCTATTTTTAATTTTTTGAGAAAACTCCTTACTGTTTTCCAGAGTGGCTGCACCAGTTTGCATTCCCACCAGCAGTGCAAAAGAGAACCTCTTTCTCTGCATCCGTTGTTTCCTGAGTTGTTATGTTAGCCATTCGGACAGGTGTGAGGTGATATCTCATTGTGGTTTTGATTTATATTTCCCTGATGATGAGTGATGTTGAGCATTTTTTTCATGTGTTGTTTGGCCATCTGGATGTATTCTTTGGAGACATATCTATTCATGTCTTTTGCCCATTTCTTCACTGGATTATTTGGGTTTTGGGTGTTGAGTTTGATAAGTTCTTTACAGATTTTGGATACTAACACTTTATCTAATGTCATTTCTAAATATCTTCTCCCATTCTGTTGGTTGCCTCTTAGTTTTGCTGACAGTTTCCTTCTCTGTTCATAAGTTTTAATTTTGGTGAGGTCCCAGTAGTTCATCTTTGCTTTTGTTTCCCTTGCCTCTGGAGACATGTTGAGTAAGAAGTTTCTGTGGCCAAGGTCAAACAGGTTTTTGCCTGCATTCTCCTCAAGGATTTTGATGGCTTCCTGTATTACATTGAGGTCTTTCATCCATTTTGAGTTTATTTTTGTGTATGGTGTAAGAAAGTGGTCCAGGTTCATTCTTCTGCATGTCACTGTCCAGTTTTCCCAGCACCACTTGCTGAAGAGACTGTCTTTATTCCATTGGATATTCTTTCCTGTTTTGTCAAAGATTAGCTGGCCATACGTTTTTGTGGGTCCATTTCTGGGTTCTCTTTTGGGTTTCATTGATATGAGTGTCTGTTCTGGTCCCAGTACCATACTGTCCTGATGATTACAGCTTTGTAATACAGCCTGCCATCTGGGATTGTGATGCCTCCTGCTTTGGTTTTCTGTTTCAAGATTGCTTTTGTGGTTCTATACAAATTTTAGGATTGTTTGTTCTAGCTCTGTGAAGGATTCTGGTGTTATTTTGATAGATATTTCATTGAATATGTAGATTGATTTGGGTAGTATTGACATTTTAACAATATTTGTTCTTCCTATCCAGGAGCATGGAATCTTTTTCCATTTCTTTGTGTCTTCTTCAATTTCTTTCATAAGCTTTTCTATAGTTTTCAGTGTATATATTTTTCACCTCTTTGGTTAGATTTATTCCTAGGTATTTGGTGGGTTTGGTGTAATTGTAAATGGGATCAATTCCTTGATTTCTCTTTCTGTCGCTTCATTGTTGGTGTATAGGAATGCAACTGATTTCTGTTGATTGATTTTATATCCTGCCACTTTGCTGAATTCATGGATCAGTTCTAGCAGTTTTTTTGGTGGAATCTTTTGGGTTTTCCATGTAAGGTATCATGTCATCTGTGAAGAGTGAAAGTTTGATCTCCTCCTGGCCGACTTGCATGCCTTTTATTTCTTTGTGTTGTCTGCTGACCTAAGACTTCCAATACTATGTTGAATAACAGTGGTGAGAGTGGACATCCCTGTCTTATTCCTGACATTAGGGCGAAAGTTTTCAGTTTTTCCCCATGAAGGATGATATTAGCATTGTGTCTTTCATATATGGCTTTTATGATCTCGAGGTATGATTCTTCTGTCCCTACTTTCTTAAGAGCTTTTATCAAGAAAGGATGCTGTATTTTGTCAAGTGCTTTCTATGCACCTATTGAGAGGATCATGTGGTTCTTGTCCTTTCTTTTGTTGATGTAATGAGTCACATTGATTGTTTTGAGGATATTGAACCAGCCCTGTCTCCCACGTATAAATCCCACTTGGTCATGGTGAATAAATTTTCAATGTATTGTTGGATCCGGTTGGCTAATATCTTGTTGAGGATATTTGTATCCATGTTCATCAGGCAAATTGGTCTATATTTCTCCTTTTTAGTGGGGTCTTTGTCTGGTTTTGGAATTAAGGTAATGCTGGCTTCATAGAAAGTTTGGAAGACTTCCTTCCATTTCTATTTTCTGGTACAGCTTCGAGAGAATAAGTGTTAACTCTTCCTTAAATGTTTGATAGAATTCCCTTGGAAAACGATCTGGTTCTGGGCTCTTGTTTTTTGGGAGATTTTTGATTAAAAATTTGTTTTATTTACTGGTTATGGGTCTGTTCAAATTTTCTATTTCTTCTTATTTCAATTTTGGTAGTTTATATATTTCCAGTCATTTGTCCATTTCTTCCAGATTGCCCATTTTTATTGGCATATAATTGCTCATATTATTCTCTTATTATTGTTTTTATTTCTGCTATGTTGGTTGTGATCTCTCCTCTTTCATTCTTCATTTTATTGAATTGGGTCCTTTCCTTTTTCTTTTTGATCAAACTGGCTAGTGGTTTATCAATTTTGTTAATTCTTTCAAAGAACCAGCTTCTGGTTTCATTGATGTTTTCTACTGTTTTTTGTTTTATTTTTTGTTTTGTTTTGTTTGTTTGTTTGTTTGTTTTTGTTTTCAATAGCATTTATTTCTGCTCTGAACTTTATTATTTCCTATCTTCTTCTCATTTGGGTTTTATTTGCTCTTCTTTTTCCAGCTCTTTGAGGTATAAGGTTAGGTTGTGTATCTGAAACCTTTCTTCCTTCTTTAGAAAGGTCTGGATTGCCATATACTTTCCTCTTATGACTACCTTTGCTGCATCCCAGAAGTTTTGGGCTGTGGTATTATCATTTTGTTTGGATTCCATGGACTTTTTAATTTTCTATTTAACTTCTCAGTAGCCTGTTCCTTCTCTTGTAAGATGTTCTTTAGTCTCCAAGTATTTTTTACCTTTCCAAATTTTTCTTGTGGTTGATTTCGAGTTTCAGTGCATTGTGGTCTGAAAATATGCACGACATGATCTTGATCTTTTGTACATGTTGAGGGCTGATTTGTGTCCCGGTATGTGATCTATTGTGGAGAATGTTCCATGTGCCCTGGAGAAGAATGTATATTCTGCTGCTTTTGGATAAAATATCCTGGATATATCTGTTAATTCCATCTGGTCCAGTGTGTCATTCAAAGCCATTGTTTCCTTGTTGATTTTCTGATTAGATAATCTGTCTATTGCTGTGAGTATGGTGTTGAAGTCCCCTACTATTCTGGTATTATTATCCATGAGTTTCTTTATGCTTGTGTTTAATTGATTTACATATTTTGGTTATTTAACATTTGGGGCATAAATGTTTACAATTGTTAGTTCTTCTTGGTGGATAGACCCCATAATTATGATATAATGCCCTTCTTCATCTCTTGTTGCAGTCTTTATTTTAAGTTCCAGGTTGTATGATATAAGTATGGCTACTCTGGCTTTCTTTTGTCAACCATTAGCATGATACATAGTTCTCCATCCCCATACTTTCCATCTAAAGGTGTCTTTAGGTCTAATGTGGGTCTCTTGTAATCAGCATATAGATGGATCTTGTTTTGGGTTTTTTTTTTAATTCATTCTGTTACCCTATGTCTTTTTATTTGAGCACCTAGTCCGTTGACATTTAGAGTGAGTAATGAAAGATATGAATTTAGTGCCACTATGTTCTTTGTAGAGTTGAGTTTCTTGTGGTGTTCTCTGGTCCTTTAGAGTCTTTGTTGCTTTTGGTCTTTTTTGGTTGTTTGTTTGTTTGTTTGTTTCCATCATTTCTCCCCTCAGAGAGTCCCCCTTAAAGTTTCTTTCAGTGCTGGTTTAGTGGTCACAAACTCCTTTAATTTCTGTTTGTCTGGGAGACTTTTAATGTCTTCTTCTATTTTGAATGACAGCCTTGCTGGATATAGAATTCTTGGCTGCACATTTTTCCAATTCAGCATATTGAATATATCCTGCCACTCCTTTCTGGCTTGCCAAGTTTTTGTGGATAGTTCTGCAGCAAACCTGATCTGTCTTCCCTTGTAGGTTAAGGATTTTTTTTTCTTTTGTTACTTTGATGATTCTCTCCTTGCCTGAGTATTTTATGAATTTGACTATGATATGCTTTGTTGATGGTCGGTTTTTGTTGAATCTAATGGGGGTCCTCTGTGCTTCCCGGATTTTGATTTTTGTGTCTTTCCCCAAGTTAGGCAAGTTTTCTGCTATGATGTGCTCACATAACTCTTCTACCCCTTATTCTCTCTCTTCATCTTCTGGGACCCCTATGATTCTGATGTTGTTCCTTTTTAATTAGTCACTGCTTTCTCTAATTCTTAAATTCTGCTCTTTAGCCTTAGTCTCCCTCCTTTTTTCCCGCTTCATTGGTCTCCATAAGTTTGTCCTCTATATTGCTGCTCTGCCTCATCCTTCCTTGCCACTGTGGCATCCATTTGGGATTGCATTTCAGTTATAGCATTTTTTAAATTTCATCCTGACTACATTTTACTTCTTTTATCTCTGCAGAAAGGGATTCTAATCTATTTTCTACCCCAGAGAGTATTCTTATTATCATGATTCTAAATTCTAGTGAAGACATCTTGCTTGTATCTGTGTTGGTTAAGTCCCTGGCTGTCATTTCTTCCTCCTCTTTCTTTTGGGGTGAATAACTTTGTTTAATCATTTTGAAGGAGAAAAGAAATTAATGAGGCAAAAAACTAAAATTAAAAAATTAAATTAAAGACAACACACACACACACACACACAAATAAAATAAATGATTATAGATCCTAAGTGTGTTTTGGTATGGGTGTTGAAAAGGGCATTATAGATTAGAGAAAAAAGGAAACAAAAAAAAGAAAAAGTTTAAAAATGTGAAAAAATGAATACAATGAAATAGAACAAAATGAAATGATGGAAATAAATTAGAATTTGAAAAATTTACAAAAAACTAAAATTATAGTAGAAAAAAATTGAAGAACATATTTTTTTTCTTATCACTGGTAATTTTTTAAATTTTTTTTCAATATATGAAATTTATTGTCAAATTGGTTTCCATACAACACCGAGTGCTCATCCCTAAAGGTGCCTTCCTCAATACCCATCACCCACCCTCCCCTCCCTCCCACCCCCATCAACCCTCAGTTGGTTCTCAGTTTTTAAGAGTCTCTTATGTTTTGGCTCTCTCCCACTCTAATCTTTTTTTTTTTTTTTCTTCTCCTTCCCCTCCCCAATGGGTTTCTGTTAAGCTTCTCAGGATCCACATAAGAGTGAAACCATATGGTATCTGTCTTTCTCTGTATGGCTTATTTCATTTATTTCACTTAGCATCACACTCTCCAGTTCCATCCACGTTGCTACAAAGGGCCATATTTCTTTCTTTCTCATTGCTATGTGGTACTCCATTGTGTATATAAACCACAATTTCTTTATCCATTCATCAGTTGATGGACATTTAGGCTCTTTCCATAATTTGGCTATTGTTGAGAGTGCTGCTATAAACATTGGGGACAAGTGCCCCTATGCATCAGCACTCCTGTATCCCTTGGGTAAATTCTTAGCAGTGCTATTGCTGGGTCATAGTGTAGATCTATTTTTCAATTTTTTCAGGAACCTCAACACTGTTTTCTAGAGTGGCTGCACCAATTTGCATGCCCACCAACAGTGCAAGAGGGTTCCCGTTTCTCCACATCCTCACCAGCATCTATAGTCTCCAGATTTGTTCATTTTGGCCACTCTGACTGGCGTGAGTTGATATCTAAGTGTGGTTTTGATTTGTATATCCCCGATAAGCAGTGACGTTGAGCATCTTTCCATGTGCTTCTTGGCCATACGGATGTCTTCTTTAGAGAAGTGTCTACTCATGTTTTCTGCCCATTTCTTCACTGGGTTATTTGTTTCTGAGTGTGGAGTTTGGTGAGCTTTTTTACATTTTGGATACTAGCCCTTTGTCTGATACGTCATTTGCAAATATCTTTTCCCATTCTGTGGGTTGCCTTTTAGTTTTGTTGATTGTTTCCTTTGCTGTGCAGAAGCTTTTTATCTTCATAAGGTCCCAGTAATTCATTTTTGCTTTTAATTCCCTTGCTTTTGGGGATGTGTCGAATAAGAGATTGCTATGGCTGAGGTCAGAGAGGTCTTTTCCTGCATTCTCCTCTAGGGTTTGGATGGTTTCCTGTCTCACATTCAGGTCCTTTATCCATTTTGAGTTCATTTTTGTGAATGGTGTGACAAAGTGGTCTAGTTTCAACCTTCTGCATGTTGTTGTCCAGTTCTCCCAGCACCATTTGTTAAAGAGACTGTCTTTTTTCCATTGGATGTTCTTTCCTGCTTTGTCAAAGATGAGTTGGCCATATGTTTGTGGGTCTAGTTCTGGGGTTTCTATACTATTCCATTGGTCTATGTGTCTGTTTTTGTGCCAATACCATGTTGTCTTGATGATGACAGATTTGTAGTAGAGGCTAAAGTCTGGGATTGTGATGCCTCCTGCTTTGGTCTTCTTCTTCAAAATTACTTTGGCTATTCGGGGCCTTTTGTGGTTCCATATGAATTTTAGGATTGCTTGTTCTAGCTTTGAGAAGAATGCTGGTGCAATTTTGATTGGGATTGCATTGAATGTGTAGATAGCTTTGGGTAGTATTGACATTTTGACAAAATTTATTCTTCCAATCCATGAGCAGGGAATGTCTTTCCATTTCTTTATATCTTCTTCAATTACCTTCATAAGTTTTCTATAGTTTTCAGCATACAGATCTTTTACATCTTTGGTTAGATTTATTCCTAGCTATTTTATGCTTCTTGGTGCAATTGTGAATGGGATCAGTTTCTTGATTTGTCTTTCTGTTGCTTCATTGTTAGTGTATAAGAAAGCAACTGATTTCTGTACATTGATTTTGTATCCTGCAACTTTGCTGAATTCATGTATCAGTTCTAGCAGACTTTTGGTGGAGTCTATCGGATTTTCCATGTATAGTATCATGTCATCTGCAAAAAGCGAAAGCTTGACTTCATCTTTGCCAATTTTGATGCCTTTCATTTCCATTTGTTGTCTGATTGCTAATGCTAGCACTTCCAGAACTATGCTAAACAACAGCGGTGAGAGTAGGCATCCCTGTCGTGTTCCTGATCTCAGGGAAAAAGCTCTCAGTTTTTCCCCATTGAGGATGATGTTAGCTGTGGGCTTTTCATAAATGGCTTTGATGATGTGTAAGTATGTTCCTTCTATCCCGACTTTCTCGAGGGTTTTTGGTGCTGAATTGTGTCAAAGGCCTTTTCTGCATCGATTGAAAGAATCATATCGTTCTTATCTTTTCTTTTATTAATGTGATGTATCACGTTGATTGATTTGCGAATGTTGAACCAGCCCTGCATCCCAGGAATGAATCCCACTTGATCATGGTGAATAATTCTTTTTATATGCTGTTGAATTCGATTTGCTAGTATCTTATTGAGAATTTTTGCATCCATATTCATCGGGGATATTGGCCTGTAGTTCTCTTTTTTTACTGGGTCTATGTCTGGTTTAGGAATCAAAGTAATACTGGCTTCCTAGAATAAGTCTGGAAGTTTTCCTTCCCTTTCTGTTTTTTGGAATAGCTTGAGAAGGATAGGTATTATCTCTACTTTAAACGTCTGGTAGAACTCCCCTGGGAAGCCATTTGTTCCTGAACTCTTATTCGTTGGGAGATTTTTGATAACCGATTCAATTACTTTGCTGGTTATGGGTCAGTTCAAGCTTTCTATTTCCTCCTGATTGAGTTTTGGAAGAGTGTGGGTGTTCAGGAATTCGTCCCTTTCTTCCAGGTTGTCCAATTTGTTGGCATATAATTTTTCATAGTATTCCCTGATAATTGTTTGTATCTCTGAGGGATTGGTGGTAATCATTCCATTTTCATTCATGATTTTATCTATTTGGGTCCTCTCCCTTTTCTTTTTGAGAAGCCTGGCTAGAGGTTTGTCGACTTTGTTTATTTTTTCAAAAAACCAACTCTGGGTTTCATTGATCTGCTCTACAGTTTTTATAGATTCTATATTGTTTATTTCCTTTGATCTTTATTATTTCTCTTCTTCTGCTGGGTTTAGGCTGCCTTTGCTGTTCTGCTTCTATTTCCTTTAGGTGTGCTGTTAGATTTTGTATTTGGGATTTTTCTTGTTTCTTGAGATAGGCCTAGACTGCAATGTATTTTGCTGTCAGGACAGCCTTCGCTGCGTCCCAAAGCGTTGGATTGTTGTATTTTCATTTTCATTTGTTTCCATATATTTTTTAATTTCTTCTCTAATTGCCTGGTTGACCCACTCATTCTTTAGTAGGGTGTTCTTTAACCTCCATGCTTTTGGGGGTTTTCCAGACTTTTTCCTGTGGTTGATTTCAAGCTTCATGGCATTGTGGTCTGAAAGTATGCATGTTATAATTTCAATTCTTGTATATTATGAAGGGCTGTTTTGTGACCCAGTATGTGATCTATCTTGGAGAAAATTCTATGTGCACTGGAGGAGAAAGTATATTTTGTTGCTTTGGGATGCAGAGTTCTAAATATATATGTCAAGTCCATCTGATCCAATGTCTCATTCAGGGCCCTTGTTTCTTTATAGACCGTGTGTCTAGATGATCTATCCATTTCTGTAAGTGGGGTGTTAAAGTCCCCTGCAATGACCACATTCTTATCAATAAGGTTGCTTATGTTTGTGAGTAATTGTTTTATATATTTGGGGGCTCCAGTAATCGGCGCATAGACATTTATAATTGTTAGCTCTTCCTGATGGATAGACCCTGTAATTATTATATAATGCCCTTCTTCATCTCGTTACATCCTTTAATTTAAGTCTAGTTTGTCTGATATAAGTATGGCTACTCCAGCTTTCTTCTGGCTTCCAGTAGCATGATAAATAGTTCTCCATCCCATCACTCTCAATCTGAAGGTGTCCACACGTGGAAAATGAGTCTCTTGTAGACAGCAAATAGATGGGTCTTGTTTTTTTATCCATTCTGATACCCTATGTCTTTAGGTTGGCGCATTTAGTCCATTTACTTTCAGTGTTATTATCGAAAGATACGGGTTTAGAGTCATTGTGATGTCTGTATGTTTTATGCTTGTAGTGATGTCTCTGGTACTTTGTCTCACGGGATTCCCCTTATTATCTCTTGTAGGCCTGGTTTAGTGGTGACGAATTCCTTCAGTTTTTATTTGTTTGCTAAGACCTTTATCTCTCCTTCTATTCTAAATGACAGACCTGCTGGATACAGGATTCTCGGCTGCATATTTTTTTCTGTTCAACACATTGAAGTTCTCCTGCCAATCCTTTCTGGCCTGCCAAGTTTCAAAAGAGAGATCAGTCACGAGTCTTATAGGTCTCCCTTTATATGTGAGGGCACGTTTACCCCTTGCTGCTTTCAGAATTTTCTCTTTATCCTTGTATTTTGCCAGTTTCACTATGATATGTCGTGCCGAAGATCGATTCAAGTTACGTCTGAAGGGAGTTCTTTGTGCCTCTTGGATTTCAATGCCTTTTTCCTTCCCCAGTTCAGGGAAGTTCTCAGCTATTATTTCTTCCAGTACCCCTTCAGCACCTTTCCCTCTCTCTTCCTCCTCTGGGATACCAATTATGCGTATATTATTTCTTTTTAGTGTATCACTTAGTTCTCTAATTTTCCCCTCATACTCCTGGATTTTTTTCTCTCTCTTTTTCTCAGCTTCCTCTTTTTCCATAACTTTATCTTCTAGTTCACCTATTCTCTCCTCTGCCTCTTCAATCCGAGCCGTGGTGGTTTCCATTTTGTTATGCATTTCGTTTAAAGCGTTTTTCAGCTCCTCGTGACTGTTCCTTAGTCCCTTGATCTCTGTAGCAAGAGATTCTCTGCTGTCAGCTACACTGTTTTCAAGCCCAGTGATTAATTTTATGACTATTATTCTAAATTCACTTTCTGTTATATTATTTAAATCCTTTTTGATCAGCTCATTAGCTGTTGTTATTTCCTGGAGATTCTTCTGAGGGGAATTCTTCCGTTTGTTCATTTTGGATAGTCCCTGGAGGGTGCGGACCTGCAGGGCACTTCCCCTGTGCTGTGGTGTATAACTGGAGTTGGTGGGCGGGGCTGCAGTCAGACCTAACGTCTGCCCCCAGCCCACTGCTGGAGCCACAGTCAGACTGGTGTGTGCCTTCTTTTCCCGTGTCCTATGGGCGGGATTCACTGTGGGGTGGCGAGGTCCATCTGGGCTACTTGCTCACTGCCAGGCTTGTGGTGCTCGGGATCTGGCATATTAGCTTGGGTGGGTAGGCAAGTTGCATGGGGGCAGGAAGGGCAGGCTTAGCTCGCTTCTCTTTAGGTGATGCACTTCAGGAGGGTCCCTGTGGCAGTGGGAGTGAGTCAGACCCGCCATAGGGATGGTTCCACAGAAGCATAGCGTTGGGTGTTTGCGTGGAGCAAGCAAGTTCCCTGGCAGGAACCGGTTCCTTTTGGGAGTTTAGCGGGGGGATGGGTGAGGGCGATGGTGCTGGCAAGTGCCTTTGTTCCCTGCCAAACTGAGCTCTTTCATCACGGGGCTCAGCAACTTTCCCTCCCTTTGTCCTCCAGCCTTCCCACTTTCCGAGCAGAGCTGTTAACTTTTGACCTCCCAGATGCTAAGTCACGCTTGCTGTCAGAACACACTCTGTCTGGCCCCTCTGCTTTTGCCAGCCAGACTCAGGGGCTCTGCTTGGCCAGCGGGCTGCCCCTCTGCCCCGGCTCCCTCCCGCCAGTCCGTGCAGCGCGCTCCACTTCTCTGCCATTCCTACCCTCTTCCGTGGACCTCTCATCTGCGCTTTGTCCGGAGACTCCATTCTGCTAGTCTTCTGGTGGTTTTCAGGGTTATTTAGGCAGGTGTAGGTCGAATCTAAGTGATCAGCAGGACTCGCGGTGAGCCCAGCGTCCTCCTACGCCACCATCTTCTGCCTGTCCCCAAGAAAATATTTTTAAAAAATTGAAAATAAAAATATTTTCTCTTTCTGTATTCAAGAAAAAGAAAAGAAATGGAAAAAAAATAAATTGAATGGATAGACCAGGGAAGAAACTGTAATATGATTGAAATTACATCATTTTCCTCTAGAAGTCAATATGAAGCACTTTGTAGTCCATAAAGTAAGCAGGTGGAGTGACGTGTGGTGTTTCTGAAGAGTGAGTTTTGCCCAGTTAGGCAGGGCTTGGTGCAATGGCTCCATTTTCCACTAGATGGCGCTGTTTAGCTTACTGGCGTGGATTTTTCTGGCACTTGTAGGTGTGTATGCACATGTGAGTGAGGGGTGAAAATAACATCACCCTGCTCTATCACTAGTGCTACCCAGGCTCTAGTATCAGAGATCTGTTCTCCCCAATCAGCAATTGTGCATCTGTCCTTTGTCTCTGGCTTCTGTCCACTCCTCACTTTTACACTCCCCATGACCCAGCCATCAGGTTGGCAGGTGGCACTTCCCTCCTGAGTTTTATCTCAGACATGGCTATTTTTCCTGACCCCTTTCTTCTGAGGGACTGAGGCTTTGACCCTTCTGCCACTCTGTGAGAGGGTCTCGCTAAGCAATGGCTGGGTGCTGGCCACTCTCAGGAACGTTTGGGGGGCCTTGATGCTGCCGTTGCCTAGTAACCATGGCTGGGTGCCAGCCCTCCCCAGAAAAAGTTCATGTGATCATGTAGCAACAGCGTTTCAGGGCTTATGGAAAATCACATCACACATCTGGCACCAGGCTTCACCCTTAACAACATTGTCCAGCACAAGAGAACGTGCTTGTTCTCTGGGGTTCACTGGCGTCTTTGCCTATGGTGGGGCTGCACAACATTTACCAAATGTCCTCTCAGCAGGGGAACTGCCTCTCTCTGTGTGGCCTGAGGATCCCTAGGCTTCACTCTGTTCCTGGGGTTCTCCCTTCTGACGAGAGCATCACCAGGTATCAAGCTGTGTAATTTCAGACTCTGCGCTCCCCTGTTTATAGAGTCTTAGTGGAGTTTAATCCCTCTCCTTTCTCCCTTTTTCCACTTTTCCACTTTCTCTCCAGCTGCTTTTGGCAAGGTGCTTTTCCCATAGTCTCCCCTCATCTCCATACTCTCTCCACAAACAAAAACATTTCTCTGCCCTCTACAGTTTCTCTCTCTCCCAGTTCATCTCTCCATGCTGAGTACCTGGTGAGTTCTGTGATTTGGTTTGTGCAGATTTTTGTTAATCTTAAATCAGTTTTCTAGATGTGCAGGATGGTTTAGTATTGATCTGGCTGTATCATGGACGCGAGACACACAAAGAAACTTCCATGCTGTTCTGCCATCTTGGTTCCTACCCAACATATTGTTTTTTAATATATTCTAGTATATGTGCTCTAGTAACTTGTGCACGTTGGTACAAAATATATGTGCTCTACTAACTTGTCCAAGTTGCTACAAAGTGCAAGAAATGGATTTGAACCCAGTTTTTTAAATGTCTACTGTATGACTCTTTCCACCAATGATGATGTGTTTTATCATACTGTGAATAACAGAGGCTGTATTTTAAATTTTATTTTATCTATTTGTCACTATCCTATTAGGAATATTTATACAAATAATTTCACAAATAAATATTTATTGCATTTTAATTTAATTGTTACCATACTCATTCAAGAATAAAGCCAAATTTTGGTAAGAGCCCAATGTGCATAAACTGATGAATGGATAAAGATGTGGTATATATATACTATGGAATATTATTTGGTGATCAAAAAGAATGACATCTTATCATTTGCAACAACGTGGATGGAACAGGAGTGTATTATGCTAAGCTAAATAAGCCAGTCAGAGAAAGACAAATATATTATTTCATGCATATGTGTAATTTAAGAATCAAACAGATGGACATAGAGGAATGGAAGGAAAAATAAAATAAAAGCAGAGAGGGAGGTAAACCTTAAGAGACTCTTAAATATGGAGAACTGAGGGTTGCTTAGGGAAGGTAAGTGGGAGGATAGGTTAAATGGGTGATGGGCATTAAATGGGATCGCTGGGATGAGCACTGGGTGATATATGAAAGTGATGAATCACTAAATTATACAGCTAAAACCAAAACTACACTATATATTAAATAACTTGGATTTAAATTTAAAAAAATAAAGGAAACTGGCAATCAAAAGTGATTAGAAGCAACTATGTAGGGGCACCTGGGTGGCTCAGTTGTTTAAGCATCCAACTCTTTATTTTTTAAATTAACTTTAATGTTTGTTTACTTATGAGAGAGAGAGAGAGAGAGAGAGAGAGAGAGAGAGCTGGGGAGGGGTAGAGAAAGAGGGAGACCCAGAATCTGAAGCAGTCTCCAGGCTCTGAGCTGTCAGCTTGGAGCCCAACATGGGGTTCAAACTCAATAACCACTAGATCATGACCTGAGCTGAAGATGGATGCTTAACCGACTGAGCCACCCAGGAGCCCCAGAGCATCTTACTCTTGATTTTGGCTCAAGTCACGATCCCAGGGTTGTGGGATCGACCTGTGCTTCAGTGGAGCATACACTTTTAGCACAGAATCAGATTAAGATTCTTCTCTCTCTCCTTCTGTTCTCTGCCCTGATTGCACACTCTAAATAAGTAAATAAATAAAAACAAGCAGCTGTGTATCATAAGATATTAACAGCTTATCTGTGCTTTTTAATACAAATACTGAGATTTGACTTTGAAACATGTTGTGCTGAACAGAATAATTTCTCCTTTTTCAAAAAAACACATTTAATCTATTACAACATGATTGTTTAACTGTGGCAAGTTTGTCTCCCTCACATACATATGTTTAGGTAATTCTTGTAAACCAAGAGCTGCAACTGGTCAATATCATTATATGGTTTTCCTCTATTGTTCTCTATTGTTCTTATATTTTTATTCCTTTTTTTTAAAAATATTTTGTTTATTTATTTTGAGAGAGAGAGAGAGAGAGAGAGAGAGAGAGAGAATCAGAGGGGCAGGGACTCCCCGGGTATGTACCATTCTCTGTGCTGAGCCTGATGTTGAGCTCGATGTCATTACTGTGAGATCATGACCTGTACTAAAATCAAGAGTTGGATGCTTGACCAACTGAGTCACCCAGGTGCCCCCATTATTTTAATGTTTTAATTATAGGCAATAATTTCAGTGTTCTTTCAGATCTCACAGTCACATTTGTTTTTAATCATAGTAATATTAACTTATGCTAAAATTTTGTTTATTAATGGTTACCTATGCATAAACACTTCACTAGAAGCTAATTTTATAGTGGTCTGAAACCAAGTCTGTTGTAGACTCTGGGTCTGAAGTTCTCTCTTGTCCAACAAGAGAGCGGGATGCAGGATTGAAAAATGCAGGAGAGTCTAATGTCCAGGAGGAGACAAGAGCCCTGAATAAGGGTCCTTGCTCCATTTTTTTTAGTATCAGCAGGCTTACAAGCGAGATGGATACACACAAAGAGACAATGAAGCCATGGACATTAACTCATGGGCATGGGAAAAAGGGTTTGAACATATGTGGTATTAGGGATTTGGGTCCATACAAAACAAAATTCTGGGCTGGCACAAAAATCCCTTTGACTTATGTTGGGGGCCTTTTTCCTACTTACCTAATCTTGTTTACACAAACTTGGGTATGTACATTCTATGGCTTTCTAATTCTTTATGCCTTGTTAACTCATCAGTACAAGCTCAGGGACTTCCTAAGATTATTCCTCACACAAGTCCAAGTTACAGAAAAAACTATGCCTCCTCAGAAGCCACAAGGAGCATAGGTTTTTTCATACATGCTCAAGAAAAATCAAGCCAATATCCATCTAAATAACCTATCTAGCACCTTTGTTTCATGACTACTTGTTCTTCAACTATCTTTCACTCCAGCCACCTGTTTACATGCATACACTCTAAAGCTTAAAATAATTTAAAACTTTTCCATTTCTGAAATATTAAATTCCAGTATCTCATTTTCTGAACCATAATTTGTCATTCCAGATTACTTTTATTTATTCAAAAATATTTTTAAGCACTTTCTATGTAAGAGGTGTTGTGCAACACACTGTGGTAGAGTGATTGAATAATAGCTACAATTGTCTTAAATGCTGTGAAAAAAAGATGTACAGGACATAACCAAATCAGTATGGTTACAGATTATAACAGTATTAAGGGAACACATTCTCAATAACTCTCAAATCAATCACTTCTTTGTTGTTCCAAAGCCCTTTCCTTAGATAGGTCTCTTATTCATGCTTGTCTCATTGTTGCATCAGTCCCTTAAGTTATATTATTCTTTCTTCCTTAACACAGATTCTAAAGTGATCTTTCACAAACCTGTAACATGATTATGCCATATTCATGCCTAAAATAATTCAAGTGGCTTCCAAGACACTCTAGATTAAAATCAATTTCCTGCATTTAGCACATAAGCACTTCATACTCTGATTAATATACACTTCTATGGTCAGATCCCCTGCCATACTTCACATTCACCTTCTCTCAGTATACTGAACATAGGTTCCAGAATGCATCTTTAATGCCTGATATCATCATGCTTTTGTATATGTTCATTTTACTGCTTATGGTGCCTTTCACCCCTCTTTATGAATCTCTAATATATTCTTTTTAATTGAGATATCACTGACAAACAAAAATTGTATATATTTAGGGGTGCCAGGGTGACTTGGTTAAGTGTCTGACTCTTGATTTTGGTTCAGGTCATGATCTCATGGTTGTGAGATCGAGCCCTGCATTAGGCTCCACACTAGGCATGGAACCTACTTGAGTTTCTCTCTTTTCCTCTCCTTCTGTCCCCCCATCTCTCTCTCAAAAAAATATGTATTTATTTAAAGTGTAAAACTAGATGTTTTGCTATACATACACCTTTTGAAATGATAACCACAATCCAGTTAATTATCATATGTATCATCTCTGTATGGTTACCAGTGTGTGCGTGTGTGTATGTGTGTGTGTGTGTGTGTGTGTGTGTGTGTGTGTGTATCTTGGTTATTGTGAATAATGTTGCAGTGAACTCCTATCTGTTCTTTCCAGTTCATCATAAGCATCACAATTTCCAAGAAGCCTTCCTGATAATTTTCTCTAGTCTTATATATATGCCCATTCATTGTTTTCTTATGGCAGCAGTATCTCTATTATATTACTTGCTTTATAGTTTCTTTTAATTATAGCATGTTATACTGTACTTTTTGATGTTCACGTCCATTTATCTCTTGAAGTTGTTACTTTTTGAAGACAGGAACTTTGTCTTACTTGACATTATGTCTTCAATACCTCATACAGAGTAAGGGTTTAACAAATGTTCATGGGAATGTAGAGAGATGGAGATTGAAAGAAATAAATAAAGTGAGAGAAGAGGGGAGAGGATGGAAGGAAAAGAGAAGGAGGGAGAAAGAGAATTGAAATGTGGAAAGAATGGAGATGAAGTTGAGTAGGCAAACAGGAAAGCAGGAAAAAAAAGGAAGTAAAAAAGAAGGGAGGAAGGAAAGACAGAAAGAAAGTAGGACAGTAGTAAGGATGGCAAGAAAGAAGGAAAGAAGGGAAGGAAAGAAAGAAGGACATAAGGAAGGAAACAAGGAAGGAAGGAAAGAGAGGGAGGGAAGAGGGGAGGAAGGAAATAGTAGTTTCTGAGAAAGCATAGAGGGCTTAAATACTGATTGGAACATGAAGGAGTAGATTTCAGAGTATATTCTGGACTCCTTTAAAAAAGTCACTTGAAGAGACAAGATAAAAATTGCATTACTTGATCTGTTATCACCAAGGTGTATAAAACTTTGAAGAGCTATTGAGTGAAATATGAACACTGTTCATATCTTTTTGCTTGTTCTTTGTAGTGTCTCATTATTTTACATGTGTACTAAGGTTTCTCCAGTTTAAACGTCTTCATTTGCTGTCAATGAGATTGTAAAACATAATCACACTCCTCAATTAGAACAGACTTTAAAAAAAAGTACTATCCTTTCATTGTTGTGGGTAAATTGCAATTTAATGGAAAAGACTCTGCTGTTTTACATTTTCCAGAACTTCATCCATCCCTGCTTAGTAATTACAAATGGCATATAAATAAACACTTCGGATGATTTCCAAAATGTTTTGCACTTACTTATAAGGCTGATACTTCCATCACTGGGACACTTAAGTAGTTTTGAAAGATTGTATACAGGTTGATTTTTAATGTATTTGAAGTTTGTAATCTTGCTTAAATACACAAAAAATAGGAAGGATTAACAAACTGCTGCTTCTAGGCCATGAGAAGATGGAGCTAAGGGCAATCAAGACAGGGCTTATGAGCAACATAAAATCGATTTGTCAAAAAGTGGAAGACTGTCAGCAAACATAACATGTTATGAACCCTTCAGTATTTCTGTTTAGTGGAAGTCTAAAATAATCTGTGTTTTTTGATGCTTGGTTTAGTTTTCCACAAGCTTAATTAACACCAGATTAAGTTTGCTGCCACTATATTTTATACTTGAAACTAAAAAATACTTGCTGTTTGTCTCTTGTATAGAAAGACTATACTGACATATTTAATAATACTGACAATATAGTATAGTCATACACAGAAATTTGTAGGATATTTCAATTATTTTTAGAACATCAGTTTTCTAATTAACAAAATTTCCCTGGAAATAATTAAGTCATCTCATGTGGTATCTTCATGTGTCCTGATTCAAGATGGGTCTCCTTTGTTTTAACAAGACTGAATATGATGACAACATCTTTGAATTTCCCACAAAGTGCCAGTAACTTCTTCTTTATAAAGAATATACAAGAAAATTCAATTCAGGAATCTCTGCTTAAAATAATACATTGAGTAAGTGAATTGTAACACTGCCAACTGTGACCTATCTAGGTTTCAGTTATTCCAACACCAGAAAAGACTCCCTAATCCCACTTCTGTAACTGTTGGTATATATTACAATTCAGGGTCAAATTGAAATCATGCTACTTATTTGCTTTTCTTTGAATCTTTTTCTGTGCAAGAGTTCATAGGGACACAATAAATCAGAAGATGTTTCCTTACATATGGGACCAAATTGGAGGCCAGATTTTTATCTTGCTCCTTGAATGCTCTCCCTTGACTTCAGAGACAGATTCATACGTAGAGGAGAGTAAAACTGGGTAAGAAGTCAGTAGAAAGGACAAGATATATTATTCATAGAATAAGGTATGACATACCCCAGGGAAATATAGTCAACTCTCAACTGTCATGCTCATTTGAGAGGTGAGGCTTGAATAACACAATCCAAAAAAATTAATTATTTCAAACTATGGTTTATACACACAAAATAGATATATAATCATTCCTATCTTTCTGGTCCCTTTTGGCCCAGGTTTTTTTGGTGGCCAAGGCTCAACAGCTCCTCAAAAACCATAATAAAAAGGAGGGTCATTTCTCTTTACTATGATTTATTCAACTAGTGAACTTTTTTTAGCTAATAAAATTCATCCAAAATTTATTTTTTCCAGTTTTTTTCCCTAAATTGTTATTCTGAGAAGTGTCAGAACATACATATCTCATTCCCCCAGATCTCTATACTTCAAATTTTTCAGGACACATCATAGTTTACCAAGAAAATCATGGCTGGAACAAATTTCTAAGGCCATTTGACTTCTTCCATTTCTATGGTATATTTTGCCTAATCCAAATATTGATACATAGTAAGCTTTTAAAGAATTTCAAAGTAAAATATAATAGTCACCTTACTGGTTTATTTAATGTCTCAAACTGTCTTTTTGTGCTTCAAAATTCCATTTGAGCTCAACTACAGTAATCTGTGGACTATATATTTTTTAAAGTTTATTCTCTTAAAAGATTTTAGTACTAATGTGTTGAAGTAGCAATAAAAATAAAATGGATGGATATTTCTTTAATAAAATCTTAGGAGTTTATCCTAACCCAAAGCATTACAGTATGTTAATAATATGGTCCTGAAACAAAAAAAAAAAAAAAAAAAAAAGAAAAGAAAGAAAGAAAGAAAGAAAAAAAAATATGGTCCTGTAAAAATAAATACACTGTATACTACTCTTTGGCACATATGCCACCTCTATTACTGCTTTGCCCCTAGATAACACTTTTCTTCCTTTTAAAAATGTTTTTTGAGGTATAAATACAGACATAACAGTGGACATATATTAAACTTACAACTCAATGAAAATTTACATACGTGTGCACATGTGGAACCACCCCAATGAGGACATAAAAAAATTTCCAGCACCCCAAAGACTCCTTTATGCCTTCTTTTAGTCAGTATCACCAGGTAACCATTATTCAGACATTAGCAACATGGATACATTTTTCTCAAAAGAAATTTCAGGGGTGCCTGGGTGACTCAGTTGGTGAAGACTTCAGCTCAGGTCATGATATTGTGGTTCATGAGTTCAAACCCCACATCAGGCTCTGTGCTGACAGCTCAAAACCTGGAGCCTGCTTCAGATTGTGTCTCCCCCTCTCTCTCTGCCCCTCCCCCACTTGCACTTCCTCTCTCTCTCTCTCTCAAAAATAAACAAACATTAAAAAATTTAGCTTCAAAATTAATTTTCATGTATATGGAAAAATTAGCATATAGTTTTCTTTTGTCTAACTTCTTTTACTCATAATGATGTCTATGAAATCTATCCATGTTGTTTGTTTCATTATTTTTTATTATTTCTTAAACTGTGGTCAAAATCTTTTGGTAAAGAATATAAGTCACACCATTTCACTACATCATCTAACCGAATGTGAAAATTTGACTTCAGAATATTAATCACGTCCTGTTTAGCCCATAATATCAATGCCACTGCTCTCATAAAATTGACAGTTTCAAAAATATATGTCTATTTTATGAATATACTAGAAATAGCTATTGATTTCCTTATCAAAAAGAATATCCCATTTTAAGGCTGTCTCAATTGTGTAATAACAGTATTATTGGTATGGTGGGGTAAGCAGTGTGTTACTGAAACTCTGTAACATTTCTAATTTTTAATTAGTTTTATAGAATATTGAAATAATGTCATATTTTCAAGCTCTACCTTGGCATTTATTTTCTGGAAATCTTATATTCAAGCAACCAGTACATAATATCCTATCTGAATTATTAGGAGGTATATTCTTAGTAGAAAATTCTGGTAGTCCTGAAACTTTGAATGGGAAGTACTAAATTCCGAATACTTAATAATTAATTATATTTGCTGGGTCTCTGTATTAGAATCACACACAAACAATGACCAGCATATTTGGGGGAAACTTAAGAAAGAAAGCAATATTCTCAAAGAAATAATTGTTTTGCAGGCTGAGTAGCAGGGGGAAGAGATCATAGACAAATACAATTGTGCTTACTGCAAAGGTCTGGGCATAGATGGAATTTGTGATCTTTATCAGATATGTAAAAATTATTTGGTATTAGTTTTAATACACAAAATGAAGAGTTTTTTAATTTCTTTAAATATTTATTTTTGAAAGAGAGAGAGAGAAAGAGAGAGAGAACATAAGCTGGGGAGGGGCAGAGAGAGACAGAGACACAGAATACAAATCAGGCTCCAGTCTCTGAGTTGTCAGCACAGAGCCTGACATGGGACTTGAACTCAAAAACCATGATATAGATCATGACCTGAGCCAAAGTCAGTCGCTTAACTGACTGAGCCATCCAGGCACCCCCCCAAAAAAGGTTTTTGTTAATTTGTGGAATATATGAGAATATTAAAAGCTTATTTTTATTCATTTCCCATAATTCTAGTACAATTTTTGGTACATAGGCATAAATTAATTCTCAATAATTGCTGGGTTAATTGAATTACTTTTGAATTCTGCCTATAATGACTACAAAAGAGCAAATGCTATGTTAATACTCCCTCAGGGAAAGAGTCACCATCCATGTGGACAGCTTGATAAAAAAACCAATTTAGAATAACAATGACATTATTCAATAAAATGTATCTATGTCATTTTGTTGGAGATCCCATGTTCAATATATGTGTGTCCCCTTCAGTTCCCAGCTCAGCTTTACTCCAGAATTTTTTATTTCTGATTCCAATTGGCTACTTGTAAATACTCACCATCACCTTTTTGTGTTAATTCTTGGTATTATTTGAGAAATATGACTTCTTTATTATGGTTGAAACTGAGGTCAAAGACTACAAATTACTACCTCATTTCAATACACCTATATATATATATATAGGGAAATACTACATCAGAAGTTCAATTGCCCTTGCTTAGCCCACCATATCAACAGTACCATTACTGTGTCACTTGAGACAATCTCCAAAGTGATGCTGCATTTCTAGTTAAAAACTATTTGCTGTTGTGTATTCAGTTGTAAAATATAGTAAACTACCATTACATTACTCATGAAATTAATAAAGTGCTATGAAATGAACAGAGAAGGGAGAGTTATTATTCTGGCCCATTGCGTGTGAAACACGAACAAATAGTTGCTTCTTTATTTACTTCATTTACAGTGTACTTAGAAACCCCATAGTTTTGTCATCCTTTTATTTAAATTTATAACTTTTTTTCAAATATTATACTTTCTAAAGGGAACTTTCTCTGAAATCTTTGAGTAAGCTACAACTTCTTGCTGCAAGCATTATGGGGATAATCAACATACTGTCTATTACATGATGTGAATTCTAAAAGTTCTTGGTGTATGTTTGAATGGATTTTGAAGAGCATGATCTCTCAAAGTACTTTGAGTACTCAAAGTACTTCTCAAAGTACTTTGAAGAAAGTACACCTCCAAAACACTAAAACACTCGTGTAACTTTCCACAGTGTAGACACTGTTAATATGTCTTAAAGAATTCATGTTATGAATCATGCTTTTCCAGTATTATGTGTTAGCAAAAATCCCCTGCATGATAGGAATGACATTTGAATGTTCAATAAAAAAAAAAAATCTAGGATCTTTTAAGCATGTAAAGAGGTTCTAGAGGAGGGACTCTTGATGACCTTGAAAGCATTTCTGCCATGTCCCACTTGCAATATTATGACAGATGAGAATGCTCTGAAATATAAAGAATAAATTCCTCATTAGGGTTTTAGTTTTACAAGAAACTTGAATCTTAGTATAGTAAAACTCCCTAAAATACATTTTTTCAAATGTCCTGGTCATAGAATGTTTGTTCACATTTTTAGGAAAGTTAGAAACACACCTCACCTCAGTTAAGAACTCCCTATTTTCTTGAATCTAAGATATAATCATTTTCAACAGATGAATTGTAACAAGCTGGCTGACTGACATGAACTATATAAAATGCTCAAAAAGAGGCCTTTAAAATGCAAGATCTAGCAGTTAGGAAGTTTTAAGTTGCAAGCAACTCAACTCAAACTTGCTTAAAAATGTCAGAATTTATTGGTTTATATTTGGAAAGTCTAGCTATAGGTCAGGCATGCTGAAGTTCAATGATATCTACAAGGACTCAGTCTATTAGTCTATTCCCCTCTTTCAATTTTGCAGTGCATACTGTTGGTCCAGGGCCACATAATTTCTCATTCAAATCCAGTAAAAGGTAAGGGAGAAGGGAGAGAGAGGGAGAAGGAGAGAATTACTCCTCCAAATTATGGAAGTTCTCACCTTTAAACTGAATGGATCCCTAGTATTATTTAACTTAATCTCAGGGTTTAATACAATAGGATTACTCTAATTGGCTTAGGAACATCAGGGTCCACTCCTGAAGGTGCATATGGGATCTGTTGCTTTCAAATCTCTTGGCATCTAACCAATGGAGGATGAAATAATATTATAAGGACAATTCCTACTACACAAAGTCTATTAAAGTGCCAATCATTCTCCAGCTTCCCTTTGAAATGGTTCTCATTGTTGTTGCCAGAAAATTGTTTGTTGGTAGTAAAGAGGTAAAGGACAATTAGAGTTTCAAGGAAAGTTTTTTCCTAGGACAAGAACTATCAAATGGACTCTTATTAAATATTTTCAGTTCGAAAGGGAAAAAGATACTTATCATAAACTTCAAGACACAATGCAGCATATATAATAGAATAATGGCAGTCACCTGGCTTAAAAGTAAAGTATGTTGATATGATATCTGCCCAACATTTTCAATTTTACTAAAATAAAGTGACAACAGCCAAGAAAGTGAAGGGCATAGCAAAGAAAGTGAAGAACATGGTAAAGCCAAGAAAAAAAAGGATGACGATGGGCAAGTGGAAAGGAAGGAATATGGAACGCTTAACCTTTTTTTTTTTCAATTTCTTAAACCTAAATCTTTCCCTGCTACTGATATACTATTCAATTAGAAAAAAATTCCAGCAAACAAAAAATTCGGGTATATTCTAGCAAAATCCTGAAGTATAAGGATCAGGTGAGAATGCACAAAAAGAATATTTTTTGTAGTTTCATTTTTTAAATTTTAATTGCCCTTAGTTAACATACAGTGTAATATTAGTTTCAGGTATTGGATTTAGTGATTCATCAGTTATATACAACACCCATTGGTCATCACAAGTGCCCTTTTTAATACCCATCACCTATTAATCACACATTTAACACATCCCCCCAATCATGTCCCATCCAGCAAGTCATAGTATATTCCCTAAATTTAAGAGTCTGTTTTATGGTTTTCTCTCACCTTTTATCCCTATGTTCATCTGTTTTGTTTCTTCAATTCCACATGTGAGAGAGATCATATGGTTGTATTTCTTTGACTGATTTCTCTTAGCATAATACTCTTTACCTCCATTCACATCATTGTAAATGGCAAGACTTCATTCTTTTTGATGGTTAAGTAATATCCCATTGTATACACACACACACACACACACACACACACACATATATATATATATATATATATATATATATATATATATATATAATCTCTTCTTTATCCACTCAGCAGTCAATGGACATTGGGGGTCCTTTTTCCATAATTTGGTCATTGTTAATAATGCTGTTATAAACATTGGGATGCATGTGTCCCTTCAAATCAGTATTTTTGTATCCTTTGGGTAAATACACAGTAGTGCTGGATTATAGGGTAATTCTATTTTCAACTTTTGACGAACCTCCATACTGTTTTCCAGACTGGTTGTGCCAGTTTACATTCCCACCAACAGTGTAAGAGTGTTCCCCTTTATCCACATTCTCACCAACACTTGTTGTTTCTTGTGTTGTTAATTTTAGGCATTCTGACAAGTGTCAGGTGATATCTCATTGTACTTTTGATTTGTATCTCCCTGATGATGAGTGATATTCACCATGTTTTTATATGTCTGTTAGGCATCTGTATGTCTACTTTGGAAAAATGTCTATTCATGTCTTTTTTCTTATTTTTTTCACTGGATTATTTGTTTTTTGGGTGTTGAGTTTGGTAAGTTCTTTATAAATTTTGGATCTTACCCCTTTATTAGATATGTCATTTACAAATATCTTCTCCGTTTCCAAAGGTTCCTTTTTAGTTTTGTTGATTGTTTTATTTGCTGTGAAAAAGATTTTATCTTGGGGCACCTGGGTGGCTCAGTTGATTGAACATCCAACTTCAGCTCAGGTCATGATCTAGCAGTTTGTGAGTTCGAGCCCTGCATTGGGCTCTGTGCTGACAGCTCAGACATCTGGAGCCTGCTTCAGATTCTGTGTCTCTTCCTCTCTCTGCCCCTCCCATGCTCATTCTCTGTCTCTCTCTGTCTCTCAATAATAAACATTAAAAATTAAAAAAAAAGATTTTATCTTGATGAAGTCCCAATAGTATATTTTTGCTTTTGTTTCCCTTGCTTCAGGAGATGTGTCTAGTAAGAAGTTGTTACAACCAATCTCAAAGAGGTTACTGCCTTTGTTCTCTGGGTTTTAATCATTTCCTGTCTCACATTTAGGTCTTACATCCATTTTGAATTTATCTTTGTGTAGAGTGTAAGAAAGTGGTCCACTTTCATTATTTTGAATGTTGCTGTCCATTTTCCCAACACCATTTGTTGAAAAGACTGTCTTTTTCTTATTGGATATCCTTTCCTGCTTTGCTGAAGATTAATAGTCCATATATTTGTGGATTCATTTATGGGTTTTCTATTATATTTCATTGATCTATGTGTCTGTTTTTTGTGCCATACTGTATTGATCACTACAGTTTTGAAATATAACTTGAAGTCTGGAATTGTTATGCTTACAGCTTTCGTTTTCTTTTTCAACATTAATGTGGCTATTTGGGGTCTTTTGTGGTTCCATACAAATTTTATGATTGTTTCTACTAGCTCTGTGAAAAATACTGGTGGTATTTTGATAGGGATTACATAAAATGTGTAGATTGCTTTGCGTAGTGTAGACATTTTAACAATATTTTTTCTACCAATCCATGAGCATGGAATGTCTTTCCATTTTATTTTGTTTCTTCTTCAATTTCTCTACTCTGTATTTTATAGTGTTTAGAGTACAGATCTTTTAACTCTTTGGTTAGCTTTATTCCTAGGTATCTTATGGGTTTTTGTGCAATCATAAATGGAACTGATTGTTTCCTTGATTTCCTTTTCTGCTGCTTAATTATTGGTGTATAGAAATGCAACAGATTTCTCTACATTGATTTTGTATCCTGCAATATAACTGAATTTGTGTATCAGTTCTAGCAATTTTTTCAGATTTTCTACCTAAACTCTCATGTCATTTATAAAAAGTAAAAGTTTTACTTCTTCCTTACCCATTTTTTGGTGTCTTTTATTTATTTATTTATTTATTTTTGTTGTTGTTGTTGTTGTTGTTGTCTGATTGCTGAGGCTAGGACTTCTAGTACTATGAAAAACAATAGTTTTATTTTTTTTTTATTTTTAGAGATTTGGATTTATTCCTTTTTTTTCCAGAGGAGTAGCTGAATGAGAACATGGAGACAGTGCCATAAGGCTTTACATCCGGTTATTATTTTTTAAAATATTTTTAATATGAAATTTACTGTCAATTTGGTTTCCATACAACACCCAGTGCTCATCCCAACAGGTGCCCTCCTCAGTACTCATCACCCACTTTCCCCTCCTTCCCACCCCAATCAACCCACACTTTATTCTCAGATTTTAAGAGTCTCTTATGGTTTCCCTCCTTCCCTCTCTGTAACTTTTTTCCCCTTCCCCTTCCCCACGGTGTTCTGTTAAGTTTCTCAGGATATACATAAGAGTGAAAACATATGGTATCTGTCTTTCTCTGTATGGCTTATTTCACTTAGCATAACACTTTCCACTTCCATCCACATTGCTACAAAAAGACATATTTCATTCTTTCTCATTGCCAAGTAGTATTCCATTGTATATATAAACCACAATTTCTTTATCCATTCATCAGTTGATGGACATTTAGGTGCTTTCCATAATTTGGCTATTGTTGAAAGTGCTGCTGTAAACATTGGGGTACAAGTGCCCCTATGCATCAGCACTCCTATATCCCTTGGGTGAATTCCTAGCAGTACTATTGTTGGGTCATAGGGTAGGTCTATTTTTAATTTTTTGAGGAACCTCCACACTGTTTTCCAGAATGACTGCACCAGTTTGCCTCCCCACCAACAGGGCAAGAGGACTCTGGTTTCTTCACATCCTCTCCAGCATCTATAGTCCCTCGATTTGTTCATTTTAGACACTCTGACTGGCATGAGGTGGTATCTCAGTGTGGTTTTGATTTCTATTTCCCTGATGAGGAGTGACGGTGAGAATCTTTTCATGTGCCTGTTGGCCATCTGGATGTCTTCTTTGCAAAATTGTCTATTCATGTTTTCTGCCCATTTATTCACTGGATTATCTGTTTTTCAGGTCTGGAGTTTGGTGAATTCTTTATAGATTTTGGATACTAACCCTTTGTCTGATATGTCATTTGCAAATATCTTTTCCCGTTCCATCAGTTGCCTTTTAGTTTTGTTGATTGTTTCCTTTGCAGTGTAGAAGCCTTTTTAGCTTCATAGGTCCCAATAGTTCATTTTTGCTTTTAATTCCCTTGCCTTTGGAGATGTGTCAAGTAAGAAATTGCTGTGGCTGAGGACAGAGAGGTTTTTTCCTGCTTTCTCCTCTAGGGTTTTGATGGTTTCCTGTCTCACATTCAGGTCCTTTATCCATTTTGAGTTTATCTTTGTGAATGGTGTAAGAAAATGATCTAGTTTCATTCTTCTGCATGTTGCTGTCCAGTTTTCCCAGCACCATTTGTTAAAGAGACTGTCTTTTTTTTCCATTGGGTATTCACAATTGCATCAAGAATCATAACATACCTAGGAATATACCTAACCAAAGATGTAAAAGATCTGTATGCTGAAAACTATAGAAAGCTTATGAAGGACATTGAAGAAGATACAAAGTAATGGAAAAACTTTCCATGTTCATGGATTGGAAGAATAAATATTGTTAAAATGTCAATACTACTCAAAGCAATGTACACATTCAATGCAATCCCAATCAAAATTGCACCAGCATTCTTCTCGATGCTAGAACAAGCAATCCTAAAATTTGTATGGAACCACAAAAGACCCCAAATACCCAAAGTAATAATGAAGAAGAAGACCAAAGCAGGAGACATCATAATCCCAGACTTTAGCCTCTAATACAAAGCTGTAGTCATCAAGACAGCATGGTACCGACACAAAAACAGACACATAGACCAATGGAATAGAATAGAGGCTCCAGAATTGAACCCACAAACGTATGGCCAACTACTCTTAGCAAATGTTTTAACGTGAGAATTTCCTTTAGTGCTCTCAGTAACATCTACTGTTGCCCATTTTCTCATTTTGTGAGTACAAAAGATATTACAAGACATCAGTTGGAAGGGCATAATTAGAAAAGCAGTTGTTTTGGTGTAAGCTTCGATTTGCTGTGTAAGATGGCTTTAAAATTTAACCTTAAAATTAATGCCATAAGCTACCAGAAGCTGGGAGAGGCAAGGAACAGATTCTTCCCTAGAGTTTCCAGAAGAACGTGGTCTTTGATTCAGTCCAGCAATATTCATTTAAGACTTAATTTGCAATGATAGTACAAAAAACACCCATATATTTTTTACCAAAATTCACTACTTTTTAACATTTTTATTTTATTATTTATTTTCTCTTGTACTACACATACACACACTCATACACACACACACACACACACACACACACACACAATATATTTTTTCTGAGCTCCTTGAGATAAGGTTGCATACCTTATATCTTTTTACCACTGCTTACTTCAGTGTACATTTATGAGGGGTTAAAACATTCTTTTATGTTACCACAGTATAGTTATAACTTCAAGACATTTAACATTGATGCAACATATTTATCTAATATATTACCACTATTTCAATTTTGTCATTTCACATAATAATTTCCTTTATAAATATTTTTTTTCCTCAAGGATCAGATGTTAGTAAATGCTGTATTTTTTGTGCCTTCATCATCTTTGCCACTCTCCTCAGAATGCATTTAGTCATTTTAATCCATATCCATTCAAAGCAACCTGCTAGGTTATAAATACATTATTCAAAGGGTGATCCAATCATTATAAAGGAGAGAGGACTTAACCTATATTATCCTATATCTTACATATATATATTTTTAAAAACAGCTCTATCAAGATACAGTTTCCAAACCATAAATTTCAGCTACTTAAAGTGTACTATTTAATTATTTTTAATATTTTTGAGGAGTTGTGAGATGACTACTAATTTTAGAACATTTTCTTCACTTTGAAAAGAAATAGCATACCCTTTAGCAGTTGCATCCCTCCCCTACAGCACCCTAGCTCTAGGCAACCGCAAATATACTTTTTGTTTCTATGAATTTGTCTGTATAGGCCACTTAATGTATATGGTTTCATATAATATGTGGTCTTTCTCAATGGCTTCTTTTACTTGGCATAATGTTTTTAAGATTCATCCATGTTGTTGCATATAATAGTACTTTATTTCTTTTTATTGCCAAATAATATTACATTGTAAGTACATACCACATTTTATGTATTCATTCTTCAGGTGATAGACATTTGTGTTGTTTCCACTTTTTGGCTCTTGTGAATAATGCTTCTATGAATAATTATATAAGAACATATTTTTAATTCTTTTGGATATATATTTAAGAATAGAATTACTGGGATATATGATAACTTTATGCTTAGCATTTTGAAGAACTACCAAACTGTCTTCCAAATTCACTATATAAAACTTCACATTTTATGAGGCTGATAATTCTAGTAATTTTATGTTTAATTCCTGAAATGTAATTACACTGACATTAGCAATTTCGCACAGATATTTGGAGGTCACGATTCTTTATATGGATTCCTGCTTATATACTTTAATTTGGTAGCTATAAAATGATTACATTTATAGCATATGGTATATTAGTAGTAGTTTCTACAATGTTGTCTATTAAATTTTTTTTAAAACTATTTTAATGTTTAAACTTTTAAGAGTTATTTCAGAACTGTAAAATGTTTTGATGAATGGCTTTACAGAACTGTTTACTTCTCTATTGTGAATGTTTTGACAGGACCCAGAAGAAAGGCAGTTCTTGAGAATTCTCCAATGTGATTATAAAGCCAAAGTGACGGAAATCCCATTTCAAAGACTGTGTTCCTGAAGCTTCCTAAACAAATTATAGTTTCCAGAGGTGAGTCTCCTTCTGATTAGTTGAATGTAAGCAATTAGTCTTGGAGATAGAATTGCTCACATTCCTTCCTCCCAGACACCACCCAAGCACTAACAACTTCTGACAAAGCAGGAAACAAGGCCTGTTTTTCTCCTTGTGCAGCGTTCATTGACACATCTTTGCTTTTGTTCTTGATCTTCATTCTTTTGTGCATGTGTACTATGATCTTCCCCTTTAATAACCCCAGTCGGAATCATTCATCAAAATTCAACATAATCTCATTTGTCACAGTCTCACATTTCTCAAGCCTCATGCATCATTTACTTTGGATCTCTTTGAAGTCTTAAAACATATTTTAACCATGAAATCTTGCATTTGAATATATGCCTTATATTTTTCTTTCATAAAATCATAAACCCTCTGAAAATAAGGACCACTCTGTTTCTCTTTTTGTGTCTCCTAGAGTGCCTTCTACATAAGAGTTTATTAAATATATATTTGCTAAATGATTTATCACCATTTTAAAATTAGTTCCAGTAAAAAAAAAAATTATTTCCTACTTTGAAAAGTGAACTGCTTTTGAGTAGGCAGATCCTAACGATGCTAGAGGGTGGCTTGTGTGGTACAAAAAAAATTAGAATTAGAAGGATGAGTTCTACTTCCAGAACTATCATTACAGCAGACTGGTTACAAACAAGGGATTTAGAGTCAGATAAACCTGGTTGGAATCCCAGCTTCACACTTGGCTAGCTATTTGACTCAGAATCACCAATCATCTTTAGGTATCTGTTTCCTTATCTATAAAATAAGTAACATAAGGGGCACCTGGGTGGTTCAGTTGGTTAAGCCTCTGACTTCGACCAGGTCATGATCTCATGGTTCGTGGGTTTGAGCCCTGTGTCGGGCTCTTTGCTGACAGCTCAGAGCCTGGAGCCTGCTTCAGATTCTGTGTCTCCCTCTCTCTGCCCCTCCCTCACTCATGCTATGTCTCTCTCTCTCTCAAAAAATGAATAAACATTAAAAAAATTTTAAATAAGGAACATAACTAAACCTGCTACTGTATCTTAAAGAATTATTGTGCTGATTAAATATTACCATTTATGAAAAACTTCCTTGAAAATTAAATAGAGTAATACAGAACTGCTTAATTAATATCAAACCATCATCTGGGGTACCTAGGTGGCTCAGTCAGTTAAGCATCTGACTCTTGGTTTCAGCTGGGGTCATGATCTCATGATTCATGGGTTTGAGCCCGCCATCAGGGTCTGTGCTAATAGCACACAGCCTTCTTGATATTCTCTCTCTCCATCTCTCCCTGCCCCTCCCCACCTGGTGCTGTCTTCATATCTCTCAAAATAAATAAACAAACAATATCAAACCATTTGCTGAAGACAACTAAAAAAACTAAACAAAATATAAGAAGCCTTTACTTTGAAGAGTGGTGTGGGATTATGAAAGTGACCACACAAGCTGAAACCATGCAAAGCGATCTTAATAGTCAATGAGAAATACTATTATTGCTTTGTGACTTTATTTTTTTTTATTTTTTAAAGAAAAAAAAGAGAGAATGAAAAGGGGAGAGGGACAGAGGAAGAGAGAGAATCTTTAGCAGACTCCATGCTCATCATGGAGCCCAACACAGGGCTCCAACCCATGACCTGACCATAACATGAGCCAAAATCAAGAGTCAGACACTCAACTGAGTGAGCCACCCAGGCGCCCTTGTTTTGGGATTCTAAATAATTTCTGTAAAAAAAAAAATTCTCTTACTTACAAATGAACAAGAAAATTTTTTAAAAAAGTAAAACAGATCCTGGGAAGATGGCGGCGTAGGAGGACGCTGGGCTCACCTCGCGTCCTGCTGATCACTTAGATTCCACCTACACCTGCCTAAATGACCCAGAAAACCACCAGCAGACTAGCAGAATGGAGTCTTCGGGAGACAAGCGCAGATGAGAGGCTCACGGAAGAGAGTAGGAAGGGCAGAGAGGCAGTGCGCGCTCCACAGACTGGCGGGTGGGAGCCGGGATGGAGGGGCGGCCTGCTCGCCAAGCAGAAACCCTGAGTCTGGCTTGCAAAAGCGGAGGGGCCAGATGGAGTGTGTTCTGACAGCAAGCGGGATTGACATCTTGAAGGTTATAAGTAAACAGCTCTGCTTGGAGAACGGGAGGGCTGGAGGAGAACGGGGGGGAGAGTTGTTGAGACCCGGATGACAGAGCTCAGCTTGACAGGGAACAAAGGCGCTCACCAGGGCCATCTCCCTTGCCTATCCCCCAGCCAAAATCCCAAAGGGAACCAGTTCATACCAGGGAACTTGCTTGCACCACGCAAACACCCAACGCTGTGCTTCTGTGGATCCATCCCTCTGGCGGGTCTGACTCCCTCCTGGTGCCTCAGGGCCCCTCCCAAAGCAGATCTCTGAAGGAAAAACGAGCTGAGCCTCCCCTTCCATGCCCCTGTGCCCATTGCCAATCCACCCCAGCTAATACGCCAGATCCCCAGCACCACAAGCCTGGCAGTGTGCAAGTAGCCCAGACGGCCACGCCACCCCACACTGAATCCCGCCCCTAGGAGAGGGGAAGAGAAGGCACACACCAGTCTGACTGTGGCCCCAGCGGTGGGCTAGGGGCAGACATCATGTCTCACTGTGGCCACGCCCACAAACGCAAGTTATTCAAGACAGCACAGGGGAAGTGGCCCACATTCCCCCACCACTCCAGGGATTATCCAAAATTACGAAACGGAATAATTCCACTCAGAAAAACATCCAGGAAATAACAACAGCTAACGAACTGATCAAAAATGATTTAAAAATATAACAGAAAGTGAATTTAGAAAAATAGTCATGAAATTAATCCCTGGGCTTGAAAACAGTATAAAGACAGCAGAGAATCTATAGCTACAGAAATCAAGGCAGTAAGGAACAGCCAGGAGGAGCTAAAAAATGCTATGAATGAGTTGCAAAATAAAATGGAGACAACTACAGCTCGGATTGAAGAGGCAGAGGAGAGAATAGGTGAACTAGAAGATAAAAAGTATGGAAAAATAAGACGCTGAGAAAAAGAGAGAAAAAGAATCCAGGAGTATGAGGGGAAAATTAGAGAACTAAGTGGTACACTAAAAAGAAATAATCTATGCATAATTGGTATTCCAGAGGAGGAAGAGAGAGGGAAAGGTGCTGAAGGTGTACTTGAAGAAATAATAGCTGAGAACTGCCCGGATCTGGGGAAGGAAAAAGGCATTGAAATCCAAGAGGCACAGAGAACTCCCTTCAGACATAACTTGAATCGATCTTCTGCATGACATATCATAGTGAAACTGGCAAAATACAAGGATAAAGAGAAAATTCTGAAAGGAGCAAGGGATAAACGTGCTCTAACATATAAAGGGAGACCTGTAAGACTCGTGACCGATCTCTCTACTGAAACTTGGCAGGCCAGAAAGGAATGGCAAGAGATCTTCAATGTGATAAACAGAAAAAAATATGCAGCCAAGAATCCTCTATCCAGCAAGTCTGTCATTTAGTATAGAAGGAGAGATAAAGGTCTTCCCAAACAAACAAAAACTGAAGGAATTTGTCACCACTAAACCAGCCCTACAAGAGATCCTAAGGGGGACCCTGTGAGACAAAGTACCAGAGACATCACTACAAGCATGAAACCTACGGACATCACAATGACTCTAAACCCGTATCTTTCTATAATAACACTGAATGTAAATGGACTAAATGCGCCAACCAAAAGACATAGGATATCAGAATGGATAAAAAAAAACAAGACCTATCTATTTGCTGTCTACAAGAGACTCATTTTCGACCTGAGGATACCTTCAGATTGAGAGTGAGGGGATGGAGAACTACTTATCATGCCACTGGAAGTCAAAATAAAGCTGGAGTAGCCATACTTATATCAGACAAACTAGACTTTAAAGGCTGTAACAAGAGATGAAGAAGGGCATTATATAATAATTACAGGGTCTATCCATCAGGAAGAGCTAACAATTATAAATGTCTATGTGCCAAATACCGGAGCCCCCAAATATAGAAAACAATTACTCACAAACATAAACAACCTTATTGATAAGAATGTGGTAATTTCAGGGGAATTTAACACTCCACTTACAGAAATGGATAGATCCTCTAGACACAGGATCAATAAAGAAACAAGGGCCCTGAATAATACATTCGATCAGCTGGACTTGACAGATATATTTAGAAGTCTGCATCCCAAAGCAACAGAATATACTTTCTTCTCGAGTGCACATGGAACATTCTCCAAGATAGATCACATACTGGGTTACAAATCAGCCCTTTATAAGTATACAAGAATTGAAATAATACCATGCATACTTTCAGACCACAATGCTATGAAGCTTGAAATCAACCACAGGAAAAAGTCTGGAAAACTTCCAAAAGCATGGAGGTTAAAGAACACCCTACTAAATAATGAATGGGTCAACCATGCAATTAGAGAAGAAATTTAAAAAAATTTGGAAACAAATGGAAATGAAAATACAACAATCCAAATGCTTTGGGATGCAGAGAAGGCAGTCTTGAGAGGAAAATACATTGCAGTCTAGGCCTATCTCAAGAAACAAGAAAAATCCCAAACACAGAATCTAACAGCACACCTAAAGGAAATAGAAGCAGAACAGCAAAGACAGCCGAAACCCAGCAGAAGAAGAGAAATAATAAAGATCAAGGGAGAAATAAACAATATAGAATCTAAAAAAACTGTAGAGCAGATCAATGAAACCAAGAGTTCGTTTTTTGAAAAAATAAACAAAATTGAAAAACCTCTAGCCAGGCTTCTGAAAAAGAAAAGAAATATGACCCAAATAGATTAAATCATGAATGGAAATGGAATTATTACAACCAATCACTCAGAAATACAAGCAATTATAAGGGAATACTATGAAAAATTATATGCCAACAACCTGGACACCCTGGAAGAAAGGGAAAAATTCCTAAACACCCACACGCTTCCAAAACTCAATCAGGAGTAAATAGAAAGCTTGAACAGACCCATAACCAGCGAAGAAATTGAATCAGTCATCAAAAGTCTCCCAACAAATAAGAGTCCAGGACCAGATGGCTTCCCAGGGGAGTTCTACCAGATGTTTAAAGCAGAGACAATACCTATCCTTCTCAAGCTATTCCAAAAAAATAGAAAGGGAAAGAAAACTTCCAGACTCATTCTATGAAGCCAGTATTACTTTGATTCCTAAAACAGACAGAGACCCAGCAAAAAAAGAGACCTACAGGCCAACATCACTGATGAATATGGATGCAAAAATTCTGAACAGGATACTAGCATATCGAATTCAACAGCATATAAAAAGAATTATTCACTGTTATCAAGTAGGATTCATTCCTGGGATGCAGGGCTGGTTCAACATTCGCAAATCAATCAATATGATACATCACATTAATAAAAGAAAAGATAAGAATCATATGATCCTGTCAATCGATGCAGAAAAGGCCTTTGACAAACTTCAGCACCCTTTCTTAATAAAAACCCTTGAGAAAGTCGGGATAGAAGGAACATACTTAAACATCATCAAAGCCATTTATGAAAATCCCACAGGCAACATCATCCTCAATGGGGAAAAACTGAGAGATTTTTCCCTGAGATCAGGAACACGACAGGGATGTCCACTCTCACCGCTGCTGTTTAACATAGTGTTGGAAGTTGTAGCGTCAGAAGCAGACAACAAAATATAATCAAAGGCATCAAAATTGGCAAAGAGGAAGTTAAGCTTTCACTTTTTGTAGATGACATGATACTATACATGGAAAATCCGATAGACTCTACCAGAAGTCTGGTAGAACTGATACATGAATTTAACAAGGTTGCAGGATAAAAATCAATGCACAGAAATCAGTTGCATTCTTGTACACTAACAATGACGCAACAGAAAGACAAATAAAGAAACTGATCCCTTTCACAATGGCACCAAGAAGCATAAAATAGCTAGGAATAAATTTAACCAAAGATGTAAAAGATCTGTATGCTGAAAACTATAGAAAGCTTATGAAGGTAATTGAAGAAGATTTAAAGAAATGGAAAGACATTCTCTGCTCATGGATTGGAAGAATAAATATTGTCAAGATGTCAATACTACCCAAAGCTATCTACACATTTAATGCAATCCCAATCAAAATTGCACCAGCATTCTTCTCGAAACTAGAACAAGCAATCCTAAAATTCATATGGAACCACAAAAGGCCCCGAATAGCCAAAGTAATTTTGAAGAAGAAGACCAAAGCAGGAGGCATCACAATCCCAGACTTTAGCCTCTACTACAAAGCTGTCATCATCAAGACAGCATGGTATTGGCACAAAAACA
>NW_024420424.1:5066147-5095069 GCF_014898765.1 Herpailurus yagouaroundi | reverse complement strand
GTGGCACAGTCGGTTAAGCGTCCGACTTCAGCCAGGTCACGATCTCGTGGTCCGTGAGTTCGAGCCCCGCGTCAGGCTCTGGGCTGATGGCTCGGAGCCTGGAGCCTGTTTCCGATTCTGTGTCTCCCTCTCTCTCTGCCCCTCCCCCGTTCATGCTCTGTCTCTCTCTGTCCCAAAAATAAATAAACGTGGAAAAAAATTTTAAAAATAATTTTAAAATATATTTGGATTTTAATAATTCTTATACTAAAATTTGAAAACACAAATTGGTGACACACTCTCAACTAGAAAGCAAATGGATTGTTGTGATCCATTACAATGAATCTTAAAGTCTATATTGTCTTCCAGAGTCCATTGTTTTAAGTTCCACTGGAAGAGTTAACACACAAAGTCATTATCAATTATTAACCTTTTACTTGAAGTTATATTATCATATTATTTTTATAATATAATAGTTGAGATCAAATCCTCTAAGTGTGGAAGGCAAGCACAATATCTTAGGGATTGTGGAGACTATAAAAGCAGAAGAAAATAGACTGCTATTGAAATCTCTCATTTTCCTTTTAATTCTTTATGGAGAATACTTCTCTTTGATTTATTTACCTCCTTCCAGATCAAGAAAATACTCACTGGCAATTGATAAGCTTTTATTAGCTACTACAAGGGTAGGCACACTGCTTACCTTTCCCTTTTTCTACAGAGATTGGATGGAGTTATCTGTCTCCATTTATTTAAAAAATAATGGGTGTCTACTGTGTGCTTTGTGTTTTTGGTGCTGAACACAAAGCAATTAATATATCAAATTTATCTCATGGAATTAACATTACAGTCAAGAAGAGACAGATGATTCAGTGGATAGGTCTGTGCAAAGAATAAAATAAGGTAATATGAAATGGAGTAACATGTTAGCTTTTTTTCATTTTTAAAATATAAATTTTAGTTATTTAACATACATGCAATATTAGTTTATGGAGTAGAATTCAGTAATTCATCACTTACATTCAACACCCAGTGCTCATCACAAGTGTTGTCATTAATACCTATCACCCATCTACCGATCTCCCACCCACCTCCTTCCATCAACCCTCAGCATGTTCTCTATCATTAAGAGTCTCTTGTGATTTGATTCCATCTCTCCTATTTTCTTCCCCCCTTCCCCTATGTTCATCTGTTTTCTTTCTTAAATTTGACAACTGAGTGAAATCATATGACATCGTCTTTCTTTGATTGACTTATTTCTCTGAGCATAATACATTCTAGATCCATCCATGTCATTGAAAAACGCAAGATTTTATTCTTTTGTTATGGTTTTGTAGCATACACATGCACACACACACACACACACACACCACATCTTCTTTATCCAATCATCTGTCAATGGACATTGGGCTCTTTCCATACTTTGGCTATTGTTGATAATGCTGCTATTAACATTGGAGGTGCATGTACCCCTTCAAATCTGTATTTTCATATCATTTGAGCAAAAATAATGCAATTGCTGGATCATAAGGTAGTTCCAGTTGTAGTTTTTTTGAGGAACTTCCATATTATTCTCCGGAGTGGCTCCACCTATTTGCATTCCTACCAACAGTACAAGAGGGTTTCTCCTTCTCCACATCCTTGCCAAGACCTGTTACTTCTTGTGTTATTAGTTTTAGCCATTATGACAGGTGTGAGGTGTTATCTCATCATGGTTTTGATTTATATCTCTCTAATGATGAGTGGTGTTGAGCATGTTTTCATGTGTCTGTTAGCCATCTGGGTGTTTTCTTCGGAACAATGTCTATTCATGTCTTCTGCCCATTTCTTAACTGGGTTGTTTGTTTTTTGGGTTCTAAGTATGATAAATTCTTTATAGATTTTGGATACTAACCCTTTATCTGATATGTCATTTGCAAATATCTTCTCTTATTCTGTCGGTTGCCTCATAGTTTTGTTGATTGTTTCCTTCCCTGTGCAGAAGCTTTTTCTTTTGATGAGGTCCCAGGAGTTCATTTTTGCTTTTGTTTCCCTTGCCTCCAGAGACGTGTTGAGTAAGAAGTTGCTGCAGCCAAGATCAAAGAGGTTTTTGCCTGCTTTCTCCTCCAGGATTTTGATGGTTTCCTGTCTTACACTGTCTTTGATCCATTTTGAGTTTATTTTTGTGTATGGTGTAAGAAAGTGGTTCGTGTTCATTTTTCTGCATGTCACTGTCTCAATAGATGCAGAGAAAACATTTTACAAATACAACATCCTTTCTTAACAAAAGCTCTTAAGAAAGTAGGGATAGAAGAATCATACCTCGAGATCATAAAAGCCATATATGAAAGACCCAATGCTAATATCATCCTCAATGGGGAAAAGCTGAGAGCTTTCCCCCTAAGGTCAGGAACAAGACAGGGATGTCCACTCTCACCACTGTTATTCAACATAGTATTGGAAGTCTTAGCCTC
The DNA here is from genome assembly GCF_014898765.1 of Herpailurus yagouaroundi. Taxonomy (NCBI): domain Eukaryota; kingdom Metazoa; phylum Chordata; class Mammalia; order Carnivora; family Felidae; genus Herpailurus; species Herpailurus yagouaroundi. The sequence continues at coordinate 5,092,637 of NW_024420424.1, read as the reverse complement.
TGCAATCAGACAACACAAATAAATAAAAGGCATCCAAATAGGCCAGGAGGAGGACAAACTTTCACTCTTCACTGATGACATGATACTCTATATGGAATACCCCCAAAATTCCACCAAATACTGCTAGAATTGATTCATGAATTCAACAAAGTTGCAAGATATAAAATCAATGCACAGAAATCGGTTGCATTCCTATACACCAACAATGAAGCTACAGAAAGGGAAATCAAGGCATCCATCCCATTTACAGTTGTACCAAAAAACATAAAATACCTAGGAATAAATCTAACCAAAGAGGTGAAAAATCTATACTTTGAAAAATATAGAAAGCTTATGAAAGAAATTTAAGAAGACACAACAAGTGGAAAAAGATTCCATGCTTCTTGATAGGAAGAACAAATATTGTCAAAATGTTGATACTACCCAAAGTAATCTACATATTCAATACACTCTCCATCAAAGTAACACCAGAAATCTTCACAGGGCTAGAACAAATAATATTAAAATTTGTATGGAACCAGAAAAGACCCCGAGTAGCCAAAGCAATATTGAAAAAGAAAACCAAAGCAGGAGGCCTCACAGTCCCAGACTTCAAGCTACACTACAAAGCTGCAATCATCAAGACAGTATGGTACTGGCACAAGAACAGACACTCAGATCAATGGAACAGAATAGAGAACCTAGAAATGGACCCACAAATGTATGGCCAGCTAATCTTTGACAAAGCAGGAAAGAATTCCCATTGGAATAAAGACAGTCTCTTCAGCAAGTGGTGCTGGGAAAACTGGACAGCGACATGCAGAAAAATGAACCTGGACCACTTTCGTACAACGTACACAAAAATAAACTCAAAATGGATGAAAGACCTCAGTGTAAGATAGGAAGCCATCAAAATCCTGGAGGAGAAAGCAGGCAAAAACCTCTTTGATCTTGGCCGCAGCAACTTCTTACTCAACACGTCTCTGGAGGCAAGGGAAACAAAAGCAAAAATGAACTCCTGGGACCTCATCAGAACAAAAAGCTTCTGCACAGGGAAGGAAACAATCAGCAAAACTAAAAGGCAACCGACAGAATGGGAGAAGATATTTGCAAATGACATATCAGATAAAGGGTTAGTATCCAAAATCTATAAATAGCTTATAAAACTCAACACCAGAAAATAAATAATCCAGTGAAGAAATGGGTAAAAGACATGAATAGACACTTCTCCAAAGAAGACATCCAGATGGCCAACCAACACATGAAAAAATGCTCCACATCACTCATCATCAGGGAAATACAAATCAAAACCACAATAAGATACCACCTTACACCTGTCAGCATGGCTAACATTAACAAGTCAGTCAACAACAGATGTTGGCGAAGATGCGGAGAAAGAGGGTCTTTTTTGCATTGTTGGTGGGAATGTAAGCTGGTTAAGCCATTCTGGAAAACAGTATGGAGGTTCCTCAAAAAAATCCAAGGGATACAGGTGCACTGTTTCAAAGGGACACATGCACCCCAATGTTTATAGCAGCACTATCAAGAATAGCCAAAGTATGGAAAGAGCCCAAATGTCCAGTGATGGATGAATGGGTAAAGAAGATGTGGTATATAGATATAGATATAGATATAGATATAGATATAGATATAGATAAAATGGAGTAGTACTTGGCAATCAAAAAAATGAATTCTTGCCATTTGCAACTACATGGATGGAACTGGAGGGTATTATGCTAAGTGAAATTAGTCAGTCAGAGAAAGACAAATATCATATTACTTCTCTCATATGAGGACTTTAAGATACAAAACAGATGAACATAATGGAAAGGAAACAAAAATAATATAAAAACAGGGAGGGGGAGAGTAACATAAGAGACTCTTAAATATGGAGAACAAACTTAGGATTGCTGGATGGGTTGTGGGAGGGGGGGATGGGCTAAATGGGTAAGGGGCATTGAGGAATCTACTCCTAAATCATTGTTGCACTACATGCTAACTAACTTGTGCAGCCACTCTGGAAAACAGTATGGAGGTTCCTCAAAAAACTAAAAATAGAACTACCCTACGACCCAGCAATTGCACTACTTAGCATTTATCCACGGGATACAGGTGTGCTGTTTCTAAAGGACACATGCACCCCCTGTTTATAGCAGCACTATCAACAATAGCCAAAGTTTGGAAAGAGCCCAAATGTCCATCGATGGATGAATGGATAAAGATGTGGTATACATTATATATATATATATATACATATATAATGGAGTATTACTCGGCAATTGAAAAGAATGAAATCTTGCCATTTGCAACTACATGGATAGAACTGGAGGGTATTATGCTAAGTTAAATTAGTCAGAGAAAGACAAAAATCATATGACTTCACTCATATGAGGACTTTAAGCTACAAAACAGATGAACATAAGGGAAGGGAAAGAAAAATAATATAAAAACAGGGAGGGGGACAAAACATAAGAGACTCATAAATATGGAGAACAAACTGAGGGTTACTAGAGGGGTTGTGGGAGGGGGGATGGGCTAAATGGATAAGGGACATTAAGGAATCTACTCCTGAAATGATTGTTTCACTATATTCTAACTAATTTGGATGTAAATTTTAAAAAATGAAAAATTAAATTAAAAAAAGAAAAAAGAAAACAAAATTAAAAAAATAAATATCATAAATTGCAAAAAAAGACTAAATAAGATAATACACGTAAATCAATTGACACATAAAAAATGCTGTATGACTTTTACCTATAATAATCATTAATATAATGATTCTATACAATTGTTTCAATGAGAAAAATATTGAGCAAATGCTCAGATGACAATTCTTTCAAGTGTTGAGATCTGTGTATTTTATTTCTAAAATTGGGTAATTGGCTTCATATTTTAAAATAAATTAAATAAGCAGGTTAAAAAATGTCAATACTACACAAAGCAATCTACATATTCAATGCAATAGCTATCAAAATAACATCAGTATTCTTTACAGAGATAGAACAAAAATTCCTAAAATTTGTATGGAATCAGAAAGGAGCTTGAATACCCAAAGCATTCTAAAAAGGAAACCAAAGCAGGAGTCATCACAATCCCTGACTTCAAGCTGTATTACAAAGCTGTAATCAACAAGACAGTATGGTACTGGCACAAGAACAGACACTGAGATCAATGGAACAAAATAGAGAACCCAGAAATGGAGCCATACACGTATGGCCAGCTAATCTTTGACAAAGCAGGAAAGAATATGGAAGCAAGTGGTGCTGGGAAAAATACAATAATATTATTAAGTAATTTTAATTGTAAACTAATTATTTTAATATTTAGAAATAATACTTTCTATAGATCTTAGAATAAGTTAAGAAGAAGAATACTACTGGATTTTGCATCAAAAAATTTTAAGACTACTGGATTTGGAATCATAAAACTTAGAGTCCTGACACTTCTTGCTAATTATGTAACAATAGGTGGATCATTAAATAGCTTCCATCTTAAAATTTCTCATATGTAAAATTGTATTATCTCATCTATCTACTTCACTGAATGGCTGTGGTAAATGAAAAATAATTACTATATATTATTATAGTATATTATTATACTATATTACTATAATATTATTGATAAAAATTTAATATATCAAAATAACCAGGACCATTGATTCAGGAAAAACTACAGCATTTAATGTTGCTATGGAATTCCAGCATTGACACCTACCTGTCCCTAGAGGATGATCTATGACACTGTATGTCTTTCTTAATTGCATTTCTACCTGAATCATTGCTCTGAGACTCCACTTAACTCTCAAATCTTTATCATAATTATAAATTTTGAGAAAGTTTGAATGTATAAAATGTTTCTATGCTGAATGAGGTAATTCCCTATGTTGTTTTCTGACTATTTTCTGTCTAGATTTTTAAAGATTTCATAGATATACAAGACCAGCTGTGATATTTGAAAGTCATCTACTCTCTTCATATTTTAGATTTAAAACACTTTTTGTATCAATATTTCCTGCTCAAGCAATACTGTGTCTCCTTGGGAATACTTCCAGAGTTCAGTCAAATACAGGGTCAAAAGGCAAAACAGTATTTTTCTTTAAAATATCCCCAGGTGATCTCCTCAAAGTTTGATATAAGCTGAGGCTTTGATATCATCATCTATTTTTTCTAGTGCCTTTTAATCATCAATGACTAGTATTTCTCCTTAGTTTAAGCATAAACATACAGCAGCTTAAATTTTATTAAACTACAAAAGTAATTATTTTTAAAATCACATATTATAGAATTTCAAAGTAAAATATGTTCTTCTGAGATAATATTACACATCCCTCAGCCCTTAGATATGCCTAAAGCATCCAATGAAGTGCCAAAAATCAGTTAGTGACTCTATTCAGAGCCTAACACTTAGGCTGGGTCTATACAAGTAAATTATTCTGAGATTAAAAACAGTCACTTTGTTTTCATTACATAGCTATTGTGTTAAGTGAATGTAGGAACAAAAGAATCCTAAAACTCCTAGAAGAAAGCATAAGAAAATAAGTTCGTTAATATTGGTCTTGGCAAGAGTTTTTTGGATATGACATCAAAAGTACAAGGAACAAAAAAAAGTGACACTACATCAAACTAAAAAGTTTCACAGCCACAATCAACAAAATAAAACAGCAGCTTACAGAATGGAAGAAAATATTTACAAAACATATCTACTAAGAGGTTAATATCTAAAATATATAAGGAAATCATACAACTCAATAGCAAGAATTCCGATGAAAAAATGAATCCAAGTCACACAAATGGCCAACAGATAAATTAAAAGATGCTCAACATCACTAATCATCTGGGAAATGTGAATGAAAACCACAATAAGATATCACCTCATACCTGTTAGAATGGTTATTATATTAAAAAAATAGAATAGGCAAGGATGTGGAGAAAAGGAAACTTGTGCACAGTTGGCAGAAATGTAAATTGGTGCAGCCATTACAGAAAACAGTACAGAGATTACTCGAAATATTAAAAATAGAACTACCATATGGTCCAGAAATTCCACTTCTGGATATATATCCAAAGGAAATAAAACCAGAATCTAGATGAGATTCTACACTTATTTTCATTACAGCATTATTCACAATAGCCAAGATATGGAAAAAACCTAAGTGCCCATCTATGGATAAATAAAGAATATGTGAATATATATAATATTCAGGCATGAGAAAGAATGAACTTCTAATTTGTAACAATATGGATATAACTTGGGGGCATTGTGCTAAGTGAAATATATCAGACAGAGAAAGACAAATGCTTTATGATATCACTTATATGTAGAACCTAAAAAAGCTTAACTCATGGAAACAGAGTGTAGAAATATGTTTGCCAGGGGCCAGGGGCTGGGCAGTAGAGGAAATAAAGAGATGTCCATCAAAGAGTACAAACTTCTAGTTACAAGATTAATAAGTTCTGGAGATCTAATATAGAGCACTTCTATTATGGTTAACAATACTCTATTGTACACTCTGTTTTTATTTTATAGACTCTCTGCAACAGCTTATTAGTTTTATGGCTATTCTGTCCTCAGGATGCATAATTGCCACCTCTCATTCTCAACTGAAAATTTCATATCTCCCTAAATAATACCATGCTCAAATTTGTCTGCCTTTGTAGACCCTCCCAAATACTCTCCACCAACTGAACCATCTCTCTCTTGAATTCTACCACTTTTAATGCTTTTTATACCATTGGTTTGTGTCTCCTCTATGTTATATTTCCTCATTGCATTCTTTGCCCTTTCAGGGCAGTGTGTTTCTTCTACACATCTCTATTCTGTATCTTCTGCAGCGTTTACTAAATAAATATTGGTAGCTGAAAAACTTATATAACATATGATTAAGTGCCAAAGCAAGTGTGAACAGAAATAAATACTGTAGGAGCTCAGAGGAGAAAGAGATTACTGGGAAAAAATGGTTCACAGGGAGATGTTACATTAAACTGAACTTCCACGGGAAAGGTAGATAAGAGACTAAAAATAGAGTTGACATAGTGAATACAAATTTCTCAATAATGAGCCACATTTTAGATAGACTTACCAATTTAGGGGCAGGCATTATTTATCAACCACAAACATTCTCTGTGGGAGCAGTCTTTTAAAACCTAAGGCATGGTGTTGCAGAATAGAACACATGCCTTCTGCCAGAAAGTAACTTTTATTAGTAAATGAAAATAAGTGGTTTAGCTATGCATTTGAATTTTATAATTTCAAAGTTTCCAATCTGACTAAATCACTTCTTTTCTCGGGATGAACAAGAACCATAGGAAAGACTGGGGTGTTACAGTAGTATTGCCACCTCGTGGGAATAAAATCAGTCTTGGGAAACCATTTTTCCTACCTCAAAATTCCACTTTTTTTTTCTTTAACCCAATGAGGTTAACCATTAAGCCTATATCCCATCAGAGGTGTGGCTAAATTTTTCAAGGGATATCACAGAAGCAGTCCTGTCCCCAACTTAATAAAGCTGCTACTGTAATACTAAACACTGTTTCTTCAGGGACCACTGATAGGAAATTATGCCAGAGGCATTTGAAATGATCATGTACAGTATATAAATTAAATTAATTCTAAGTCCTCTCTGTACCCAAGGCCAAAATTCACTTTCTATTTTGTTTTCATTCCAGATTATGTCTAGCCATCTTGCCCAATATAGGCTATTAGATACTCTTCAAAAAGGTAAAATGACAAAACTAAGATAGTCCAATAATGCAATGTAAACATAAAAATGCCCCAGATATATTGTTTTAGTTTTTGTTTAAATTCCAGTTAGTTAACATAAAATGTAATATTAGTTCCAGGTGCAGATTTAGTGATTCAACAATTACATACAACACCCTGTGCTCATCACAACAAGTGCACCCTTAATCCACATCACCTATTTAACCCATCTTCCCATCCAATTTCCCTCTGACCTCTGGTAACCATCAGTTTGTTCTCTATAGTTAAAAGTCTGTTTCTGGGTATGCTTACCTCTTTTTCCCCTATGATCATTTGTTTTGTTTCTTAAAATCCACATATGAGTAAAATCATATGGTATTTGTCTTTCTCTGACTGACTGATTTTGCTTAGCGTAAAATTCTCCAACTCTTCCATCCACATCTAGGCAAATGGTAAGATTTCATTCGTTTTTATGGCTAAATAATATTTCTGTGTGTGTGTGTGTGTGTGTGTGTGTGTGTGTGTGTATTTTCTTTATTCATTCATCAGTTGAGGGACACTTAGGCTGTATACACAATTGACTATTGTAGATAATGCTGCTATAAACATCCTGATGCATGTATCCCTTTGGAATAGTATTTTTGTATGCTTTCGGATAAATTGCTGGATCCTAGTGTAGTTCCATTTTTAAATTTTTGAGGAACTTCCATACTGTTATCCAGAGCAGCTGCACCAGTTTACATTCCCACCAACAGTGCAAGAGGTTTCCCCATTCTCCACATCTTCACAAACAGCTGTTGTTTTTTGTTGTTGTTGATTCTAGCCATTCTGATGTGTGGTGTGAGGAGATATCTCATTATAGTTTTAATGTGTATTTCATTGATGACGAATGATGTTGGGCATCTTTTTATGCATCCTTTGGCCATCTGTATATCTTCCTTGGAAAAATGTCTATTTATGTCTTCTGCCCATTTCTTCACTGGACTATTTGTTTTTTGGGTGTTGAGTTTTATAAGTTCTTTGCATATTTTTAATACTAACCCTTTATCATAAATAAAGAAGATATTTGCAAATATCTTCTTCCATTCTGTTGGTTGCCTTTTTCTGTTGGTTGCAATATTTTATCCAAATTCCAGTTAATTACAACATAATATTAGTTTCAAGAGTAGAATTTAGTGATTCATCACTTACATACAGCACCCAGTGTTCATCACAAGAACTGACCTCCTTTATACCTATCACCAATTGGTTGCCTTTTAGTTTTATTGATTGTTTCCTTTGCTGTGCAGAAACTTTTATTTTGATGAAGTCCCCATAGTTTATTTTGCTTTTGTTTCGCTTGCCTCAGTAGACATGTCTAGTAAGAAGTTGTTACAGCCTCTGTCAAAGGGGTTACTGCCTGTGTTGTTCTTTAGGACTTTAAGGTTTTCATGTCTCACATTTAAGTCTTTAAACCTTTTGATTTTACTTTTTATTTTTTTAATAATTTCATTTTTTTAATTTATATCTAAATTAGTTAGCATATAGTGCAACAATGATTTCAGGAGTAGATTCCTTAATGCCCCTTACCCATTTAACCCATCCAACCCCCACAACTACTCCAGTAACCCTCTGTTTGTTCTCCATGTTTAAGAATCTCTTATGTTTTGTCCCCCACCCTGTTTTTATATCATTTTTGCTTCCCTTCCCTGATGTTCATCTTTCAATTTTATTTTTGTGTCTGGTCTTCAAAATTGGTGCAATTTCATTCTTTTGTATGTTCCAGACCATTTTAATTTAGGTGTGCCTTTCATAAATGTGATTTTCTCTTATTTAATAAATAATTTTGATAAAGTTAATTTATTATAATCTCTGCTTTATTTTTATGTATTTGAAAATCTAAGTTTTTAATTTTTATTTACCATGTTTAATGTATATCCATATTAAGATTTGTTTAATAAAATGTTTTCTCTATACTCTCCTGATTCTTGAGTTTAACATTATAGTTTTATCCTGCTGCCTAATCTTAAAATTAACACGTCTTAAGCTTTTATTTCAGTAAACTAGTGTAGAGTTTATCGTTATCTGCATGCATATTCCCAACATTAAAAAAAAAAAAAGAACTTTACCGTGCTTTACATATTGGAAGTGCCACTTTACCAGGAAATAAACAACAATAAGGAGAGAAGAAAAAGGAAATAATAGGAAAAAGTAAAAATGACATGGGAAGGATAAAATAACATAGATCATTAGTTAGATAATAGTGAGTGGGTATGATTGCTTATCAAAATGATTGATATTTAAGTATTTTAATGAAATATTTCTAGTTTTATTTTTCTTTCAGAATTTAACATATCAAGGATCCAAGAAATAAATAAGTAAGCATCTAAATAACAAAAACAATAAGCTTTATTTTATAGGGAGAGAAGTCTGTACCTCATAAACAATTATACAGTTTTTATGTCCCTGAATACTTTACAAAAAACTAATTATGTATTTAGCCACAAAAACTTAATAAAAAACATGTTTAACATCTTACATTTTCTAACAACTATTCAATACAGTTTGAAATACATAAATTTTGAAGTGACCAAATGATTAAACTCTTAGAAATTAAGAAATATGCTTATAACTTCTTCTGGATCAAATAATAAACTGTATGTTATGTAGGAAGTAACAGAAACAACAACATGGGCTGAAAACTTCAGAAACAAGTATTTCAAAGATCATTTATAGCATTATATATTTTACTTATTTTAAAAATGCTAAAAGAAATAAACTCAGTATTCATTTTTTAAAAGATCTTTTGTGGGCCTGCCTGGGTGGCTTAGTCGGTTGAGCATCTGATTCATGTTTTAGGCTCAGGTCATGATCCCAAGGTCGTGGGATCAGGCCCCATCAGTCTCCGTGCTTAGCATTGAGCCTGCTCAGGATTCTCTCTCTCTCTCTCTCTCTCTGCCCCACTCCCCCCTCTCTAAAATATTTTTAATGTATAAAAATTGCAAAGCAAAAACAAATAAAAAAGAAAGTAGGATAAGGGAAAAATATAAAAGTTTAAATTAATAAAAAGAAACATTTAAAAAGTTTTTATTTAAATTCCAGTTAGCTAACATACAGTGCAATATTAGTTTCAAGTATACAATATAGTGATTCAACACTTCCATACAACACCCAGTGCTTATCACAAGTATACTCCTTAATCTCCATCAGTATTTACTCCATTTCCCCACCCACCTCCTCTCTGGTGGGTTCTCTAAAGTTAAGAGTCTGATGAGCACTGGGTGTTGTATGGAAACCAATTTGACAATAAATTTCATAATAAAAATAAATAAATAAATAAATAAAAAGTTAAGATTCTGTTTTATCATTTTCCTCTATCTCTTTTTTTTCCCTTTGCTCATTTGTTTCATTTTTGAAATTCCACATATGAGTGAAATCATATGCTATTCGTCTTTCTCTGATTTATCACTCTTAGCATAGTACTCTGTGGCTCCACCCATGTTATTGCAAATGGCAAGATTTCATTCTCTTTATGGCTGTTTAATACTCCATTGTGTGTGTGTGTGTGTGTGTGTGATCACATCTTCTTTATCTATTCATCAGTAGATGGACACGTGGACTCTTTCCATAGTTTGGCTATGGTAGATAATGTTTCTATAAACATCAGGGTGCATGTATCCCTTTGAATTACTTGTTTTGCATTCTTTGTGTAAATACCTATTAGTGCAATTGCTGAATGGTAGGGTAGTTCTATTTTTAACTTTTTGAGAAACGTCAATAATATTTTTCAGATTGGTTGCATCAATTTATATTCCCACCAACAATGCAAGAGTTATCCTTTTTTTCTGCATCCTTACCAACACCTGTTGTTTCTTGTTGATTTTATTAAGCACTCTGACATGTGTAAGGTGATATCTCACTATATTTTTGATTTGTATTTCCCTGATGATGAGTGATGTTTAATATCTTTTCATGTGTCTCATGGCCATCTGTATGTCTTCTTTGGAAAAATGTCTATTCACGTCTTCTGCCCATTTGTAATTAGATTGTTCATTTTCAAAGAGAGTTAACAATTATCTTGAGCCTGAAAACGACTGCTTTAAAATAAGTAAATTCCTTACAAATCTGATTTTAAGAAGAAACAAGTAAACAAAATATGTACAATATTAAAATAGAAAGGAGTTAAACAAAAAGGGTAAATTTAATGGTATCAGACATTTTAATAGTCTACAATTTAGAAGTCAATGGAATTCTGCCTTAAAATTACTGAGGAAAGATTATTTTAATTCTAGACTTTATATCCAGGCAAAGTATAAAACTTCTTTAAAAGTATGTTGAAAGCATTATCCTCTATTTAAGGATTTAAAATCAATTAACTTCTTTCAAAGCTACTAGATTATATGCTCAAGAAAAATGGAGGAGACTAACCCAAACTGTGGGTAGGTAATCTATTTTTATACGAATGACCACACTATCTGGAGATTTTTAGCAATAATTCTTATTGCCTGAGTGACCAAAGAAAACCATTTCTCTTAATCTTTGTTTTCTTATTTGTAAATTGGGGATCATAATCCATAATTTACAGGACTATACATATATATATACATATATGTATGTATACATATACATATATGTGTACATATACATATGTGTATGTATATATATGTGTGTATATGTATATACATATGTGTGTGTGTATATATATATATAAGTACATACTCAGGAACTTATATATATATATATATATATATATATAAAGTATTTTACTATAATTTGACATAATATAATAGCACATGGTGTTTATAAGAATTATTAGTCCAGCTCCTGTCTTCAAGGGTTTTACAATCTAGTTTGAAATACAAGATTAACACACATAAGAATAACCTTGAACACAGTGAGAATTTCAGCCCCAGTAACCGTAACTAAATAAAATTAACCACATATAGTAATGTCTAGGTAGAATATATACATTGTTTTCCTTCTACCTATAAAATTATATTTAATATAAATATACTATAAAGATTTCTTTAAATAGCTTATGGGTGTGTAGCAAATAGTATAACTCAACACATTTTGAGAACAAGGGTAAGGATGTTATGTATAATGTTTTCTCTCCCCTTGTTTTCACTGACAGTGTTTAAAAATAAGAATATTCTTCATTTTGTGCCACAGAAGGATTCTGAACCAAAGTTATGTATATCATACATTTTTTTCTCTTTATTGCTAATGTTTTTTCATATACTTGTAAAATTTCAAGCCTGGAATAATCTTTAGAGATAGAATTCATTCACTCTTAAATGGTGGTAGGGAAATGGATAATGGATAAAGATATAATCCTGTAGGAGGTGTTTTCAATTGTGCGTGCTATCCACTGCAAGAAATGTGACACCACTCCTCTCCCATCATATGCACACATCATGGTGATAGTGACTGACAAAAAGTGTGTGTTGAAGGGAAAACTGTGGAGAAAAGAGTAAAACTTAATTTCCAAGTTGTCCACACACAAAGGGGCAGGTTCTATAATTCCCAAGTTATAGAACCCAGCCCACCAGCCTGGTCACTAGCTCAAGTATTTTATCTTCATTTTGAACATACTTAATGAAGTTTTCTCTAGTTTCCTAAGGCATATATGTGATCTCCTGAAATACAAAGCACTTTGATTTCATTCTTCTTCATGGAGTTATCATATTATATATTTATTATAATTATTTGTAAATGTCATTGTCTCACTTATTGGGTTATATTATAAATATTTCAATCCCATTCCTGCTGCCTAGCATCATATGCTGAACATTGAAAAAAAATAGTAAATATGTAATGTAAATAAATTTGTATTAATGTTATCTTTTTTCATATAAACCTGTGTTCATTATTAAGGATGGTGCATCAGCATTCAGTTGGGAAAATAAAAATACAGTATTTATTTTAAATAGGGAGGACTTTTATCAATAGGTAATTGATTAAAACATGATTGAAATGAATGAAGGAGCAGAAGAAATGTGTTGAAGAAGCCAGAAAGAGAAGACTATACCAAGAAGTTAATACTCAATTACAACTCATGGGTTCAAACTCATGAGCTTACACTTGCCATCAATATAATGGAAGTACTTCAGATGCCATTGCTTGTATTGGAATTGCACTGCTGATGAGATTACACCGTACAAATGCTGCTACTTCTAGAAACTACCACTGCTACTCTTAGAAGCTCAATGACCCTATATCATTTCTAGAGTTCTCAGTCAGTAACTGCTAATGTTGCCATTGCTGGAGGTACTACCAGAAGAAAGGAAAATATACACTTTTTTTTCTCTTTCTTTCAATTTCCACATAAATGCTCTCCACTGGCAAACTAGAAAACATTTGTCAAGAAGTCTAAGTTTAAAAGTTTTCAGGTGTCGTAGACTCTGGTTCTGAAGTTGTCTCTTGTCCAGCAAGAGAGCGGGATGCAGAATTGAAAATGTGAGAGAGGCTAATGTCCGGGAGGAGACAAAAGCCCAAAATAAGTGTCCTTGCTCCATTTTTATTATGATCAGAAGGCTTACAAGCATGATGGACATTCACAAAGAGACAATGAAACAATGAACATTAACTCATGGGCGTGGGGAAAAGGGAGTTTTGAGGTATGTAGTGTCAGGTGTTTGGGTCAATACAAAACAAGATTTTGGTGCTGGGTGGAAGGTTGTTTACATCAAACATGAGGCACCACCTCTGTTTACCTGAACTGGTCTAGGGGACAAGAAAGAGCATGCTACCTCAGGGTCAACAAGGCCTTTCTTTTGCTAATTAGCTCCACTCTGGGAGACTTTGCCTTGCTGTTGTCTACAGTCCTGTTTACCTGCTTACCTATTTTTGTCCTTTCTTCCTGTGAAAGCAGCTTTCTGATATTGTATTAAGTTGTGGGGCGTTTCCACCCTGAATACCTAATCTTGTTTACCTCATCTTGCATGTTTTCATCCTGAGATTCCCTATGCCTATGCTTTTGTCCTATACTGGGGACCTTTGCCCCATTTACCTAATCTTATTTACCTAATCTTGTTTACCCAAACTTGGCTTTCTAACTCTTTATGCTTTGTTAACCCATAGGTGCAAGCTTAGGGAATTCCTAAGCTTATTCCCCACATTCGGTCGTCCAAACTCTTGTGATACATAGAACATTGAAGTCTGAGAATGGAATTGAAAGTTAACTGAAAGGGTTATCCATCTTCCTTATGATACTACTGTCACCTGGCAGCTTTGTTTTAATGTAAGCAAGGACATATGTGGATATAAAACTGAATAGAGCAACAAGTAGAAAGGTCTATGGGAAAAAGACAGATTTATATGGGTGGTGGTTATTCACATGAACTATGATTCAATCAATAATCAGCCAGATAATATTTACACAGTGCTATAAACATCTCCATTAATTGGCCTATGCAAGGTACTATTAGGGTATTCAAATCTTGGTGCATACACAAAAAAGGAAGGACAAAACAAGCATTCGCTGTTTACTGTTATGCAAGGTGCTTTGTTTGTGTTATCTCTCTTCATCCTTGGATCAACCTTGTGGAACCCTGATTTACAGAAAACTAAAACATAAATAAATTAATATATGTAAAAGAAACATAAAAATTCCCCTATCTTTAACCCAAACAAAATCAGTCTTGGGAATTATCTTTGATAATTTAACCAAAGGACAAAATTAAAATATTTTTTATAATGTAAAAAAAAATATGGTTACTGAAAATCATGAAAGTTTTTGTAATGAGCACTAGGTGTTGTATGTAATTGATAAAGCCCCAAATTCTACACCTGAAAGTAATGTTAAAATGTCTGTTAACTGGAATTTAAATAAAGACTTAAAAATTTTAAAAAAACTATAGAAATTTTTATTTATTTTTTATTTTTATTATTTTGAGAGTGAGAGAGAGAACATGCACTACTGGGGTGGTGGCAGAGAGAGGCAGTTGTTGCAGACTTTGAGTCTGGAGTTCTCTCTTGTCCAGCAAGAGATAAGATGCAGAAATGAATATGAGAGAGGCTAATGTCTGAGAGAAGACAAGAGCCCCGAGTAAGGGCCCTTGCTCCATATTTAATAGGATTAGAAGGCTTACAAATGTGATGGACTTGCAGAAAGAGAACAAAATATAGTAAGCAACTCATGTGTGTGAGAGAAAGAGGATTCCGAAGGTATGCAGTGTTAGGGGTTAGGGTCAATACAATCCAAAGTCCCAGCACTTAGCAGAAGGCCATTTACTGAAGGCACCAGGCATCATATCTGTTTATCTCAACTTTCCTAGGGGCTAAGTCAGATAGAGCATTCTACTTTGGGTTAACAATACATTTTTCTTGCTAAATAGCTCCGGACATTTTTGCCCTGCTGTGGGGGGTTTTCTGTTTCTACCTGTTCTCAGACACTTTCATCCTGTGGAAGCAGCTTTCTGCCAGACACTTTGTTCTATGCTGGGGGCATTTTCACCCTGTGGTGGCTTTTTTCCCTAAGGCTTGTTAACCCATTGGTGCAAGCTCAGGGAATTCTTAAACTTATTCCCTACAGGGAGTGAAAGAGAATCCCAAGCAGGCTCACAGATCATGACATGAGGTTCAGTCTCACAAGCCAAGATATCATGACCTGAGCCAAAATCAAGAGTCAGATGCTTAACTAACTGAGCCACCCAGATGCTCTTATAGAGATTTTTTAAAGGCTTGTTATAATAATTGAAAACTTTACATACTGTATTGTAAGTAAATTATCCAAATTGACAAGACAGGAAAATGTAAGCAAAAAATAAGTGTGGTATGATATTTATTTATTTGTTTATTTATTCATTATTTTAATTTTTTAATGTTTATTTATTTTTGAGAGAGAGAAAAAGAGAGGAGCAGAGAGAGAGACACACACACAGAATCCGAAGCAGGCTCCAGACTCTGAGCTGTCAGCACAGAGCCAGAGGAGGGGCTCAAACTCACAAACGGTGAGATCATGACATAAGCCAAAGTCAGAAGCTCAACTGACTGAGCCCACCCAGGTGTCCCTGATATGAAAGTTTGTTTGTTAAAAGAGAAAATTGTCCATGTTCATACAGCTAGTAAAAAATAATACACCTATGCTTCAAAATCAAAATCAATTCTAATTTCAAACTCCAAGACCTTTCAAATAGTTTAATTTTATTAAAATTCATGCTTTGCCTCTTTAGGAAAACCTGGGATTATACTTAGATCTGACCCTCCCATCCCACCCAGGCAAGGAAACTGACTTAGATACACCTACTGCTGAGTGAAGTTACCAGCCCTGCCCAAACTGAAAGGCTAGCCAGAACATATGGAAAGCTGTACAGCCCAGTAAAACTCAAGCAGAGAGTCCAGAAGAAACAGCTAATAATCTGTAGAGCAGAGTGGCCTTGTTTGGCCAGGGAACCTGGAACATGGGTTGGCTTGAGTTAAAATCACAAAGAGTCTTTTCAGCCATAAACTTGTTATCTCACTGTGCCCAGTTAAGGAAACTAATTCACAGTCACACCCATTGTTGAATACACCCTTTAGCTTTCTCAACCAGGCAACCTAACCAGAGCACATCGGAAGCTATGTAGCCCATCCAATAACCCTGCTTACAATGACACTTTAATAAAGAGAACAACCCATGGTTTTCCCTATCTATGGAGCAAAATTGGTGGCCCCATGTTGCAGGGAATTTAGGGTACACTCTCACTTGATTTGGGTTCCTAAACAATCTGTGAAGATACTGGGGTCTGTCCCACTGTTCTGCCAAGACAGAAAAAATAATTCATACTTCATCTGACTCTGAGTATAGTACCCAGTCCTAAACATTTTTTAAGTCTGACCAAGAACCCAGACAACTGTGGAGCTGATACTATAGCCTCACTTAGGCAGGGAACCAAGTCAGCAGTTGTATCAAACTGTTTTCAGCCATTGGCACCCTCCCCTACCTCAGAGTTTGGCCAGTGACCTTCCCAAAATAAACTTTTATAGCAAGCCTCACCTACTTGAGGATTTTAACAGTAGACATAAGCTGAAGCCCAAACTGAGCTGACAGGTGAACAATGTCTCTGCTAAAATGAACCCATAAAGTCTGGAAGTGGATCCAGTTGGCTAAAATACACAGATGCCAAAGGTAGGGAATCAAAAATCATGAAAAAAATCCAGTAAACATAACACCACCAAAGGAAACTAATAAAGCTCCAATAACTGACCCCAAAGAAATGGATATTTCTGGACTTCCAGACAAAGAATTTCCAATAATTCTCTTAAAGAAGTTTAGTTAGCTATAAGAACACAAATACAGGGACAACTAAATGATATTGAGAAAACAATGTAGCAACAACAAGAGTAGTTCAACAAACACATAGAAACTATCAAAAAAACATTTAGAGCAGAAGCAATAATTCAAATGAAAAGTTCAGTGTAGAGCTTAAAAAACAGACTTGATCATGAAGAAGAATGAATCAGTGACCTGGAAGATGAGACATTTGAAATTATTCAGTCAAAGAAACAGAAAAAAAAACACCTCAATACATACATTATACCTCATAAAATACATTTCACCTCAAAAAATGAATAATCCAATTAAAAAATGGGTAGGAGACATGAATAGATATTTTACCAAAGAAGATGTGCAGATGTCCAAGAAGCACATGAAAGATATTAAACATTACTCATCATCAAGAAAATACAAATAAAAACTACAATTATATATTACCTCACATCTGTCAGAATAGCTAAAACCAACAATTCAAGAAACAACAGATGTTGGTAAGGATGTAGACAATAGTGAACCTTCCTGTACATTTGGTGAAAATGTAAACTGGAGCAGTCACTCTGAAAAACAGTATGGAAGTTCCTCAAAAAGTTAAAGATAGAGCTACCCTAGGGTTCAGAATTTTCAGTTAGGTATTTACCCAAAGCATATATACCTACTAATTCTAAGGGATACATACTTCCTAATGTATATAGCATCATTATCTACAATAGCCAAACTGTGGAAAGAGCCCGTGTCCATCAACTGAATGGATAAAGAAGAGGAGGTACACACACACACACACACACACACACACACACACACACACACAAATGGACTATTAGCCATGAAAAAAAATGAAATGTTGCCATTTGTAATGATGTGGACAGGGCTAAAATTTATTATGGTAAAAACAATAAGTCAATCAGAGAAACACAAATACCATATAATTTCACTCAGTGTGGAATTTAAGAAACAAAACAAATAAGCATAAGAAAAAAAGAGAGAAAGAGGCAAAACAAGAAAGAGACTCTTAACTACAGAGAATAAATTGATGGTTATTAGAAGGGATGTGGTTGAGGGGATGGGTTAAATGGTTGATGGGAATTAAAGAGTGCACTTATTGTGATGAACACAGGGTGTTGTATGGAAGTGTTAACTCACTAAATTGTACACCTGAAACTAAGATTACACTGTATTGTTAACTAACTGGAATTTAAATAAAAACTTAAAAAAATATTGAAAAAGAGTGAAGAGTCTACAGAAATTATGGAAGATAATTAAACAATATTCACATTATAGGATTTCCAGAGGAAAAAAAGAAAGAGAAATTATATTTAAAGCAATAATAGTTGAAAACTTCTCAAACCTGAGAAAAGAAATTGACATACAGATCCATGAGGCCCAAAGAACCCCAAATAGTTTGAATAAATAGGGTTATGCTGAGTCATATTATAATTAAATTGTCAAAAGTTGAAGATGAAAGAATCTTAAGAGCAGCAGGGAAAAAGATAAATTACATACAAAGGAACTTCCATAAGACTATTGACAGATTTCTCAACAATATTTCAGGAAAAGCAAAATGAGTAATATTTTCAAAATAGTGACAGAAAAAAATCTGTCAAGCAAGAATTCTGTACCTGGCAAAGCTGTCTGTTAGAAATGAAGGAGAGGTAAAAACTTTTTAAAACAACAACAACAACAACAACAACAATGTGAGGGAGTTTATCACCACTAGATACATCTTACAATAAATGCTAAAGGGAGTCCTTTGAATGGTAGTAAAAGAATGTTATTTGAAATCACAAAAACATAAGAAGGTAACATAAAACTCAATGGTAATGGTAAATAGATAATCAAAGATAGATTTTGTAATATGGCAATGGCGATGCATAATTCCCCTACAACTCTAGTTTAAAAGGTAACAAAAACATAATAAAAATATCCATAACTAATATATCCAGTTAATTAGTTTCTTTGGGTAATTTCAAATGTCCCATCTTCTAGGTCACTGATTCATTCTTCTTCATGATTAAGTCTGTTTTTGAAGCTCTCCATTGAACTCTTCATTTGAATTACTACTTCTGCTCTAATTTTTTTTGATAGTTTCTATGTGTTTGTTGAACTTCTCATGAGGTATGCCTCTAGTATTTTTATATGCTAAAGGTGAATTATCTGAAAAATATATGAAATGAGGAAAATAATCCTATTTACAATACCTTTAAGCATAATAAACTACTGGGGCACCTGAGTGGCTCAGTCAGTTAATCATACAACTCTTGATTTTGGTTCAGGTCATGATCTCACATTCATGAGATCAAGCCCTACATAAGGCTTCTTGCTGACAACATGGAGCCTGCTTGGGATTCTCTCTCTCCCTCTCTTTCTGCCCTTCCCCTTCTCTCTCTCTCTCTCTCTCTCTCTCTCTCTCTCTCTTTCTCTCTCTCTCTCAAAATAAATAAACAAATGTTATTAAAAGAAAGAAAAATAAAGCACTTAGAAGTAAATTTAACAAAGGAGACGAGAGCTATCTATTCTGAAAACAATAATTCATTGATCAAATAAATCAAAAAGACACAAAAAAATGTAAAGGTATCCTGTGTTCATAGATTAGAGTAATTAATACTAGTAAAATATCAATACTGCCCAAAGCTATCTGGAGATTCAGTGCAAACTGATTTTTCAATGTGAGATTTTAAAGAAAAAAAATCTAAAATTTATATGGAACCACAGAAGTCACCAAATAGCCAAAGTAAAATCAGGAAAGAAGAAGAAGAAAATTTAGCATCACACTTCCTCATTTCAAGCTATACTTTATAGCTATAGTAATCAAAACAGTATTGTACTGGCATAAAAACAGATACATAGATCAGTAGAACAAAACCAAGATTTCAGAACGAATTCCACTCATATATGTTGACTAATTTTAACTATTTTTCATTAATATTTAACAAAGGAGCCCAAATATTAAATAAAGAAAAGACAGTCTCTTCAATAAATGTTGGGGAAAATTGGATATTCATGTGTAAAAGAATGAAACTAGACCCATATCTTACACCACCCACAAACATTATTTTGAAATGAATTGAAGACTTAAATATAAGCCATAATAGTAAAAACAGAAAAATACTAAAAGAAAACATAGGAAAAATTCTTCTTGACATGGATTCTAGTATTGATTTTTTTTTTATATGACACTGAAAGTACAACCAACAAAATAAAAAATTAAAAGGTTGAACTATATTAAACTAAAATGCTTCTGGATAGCAAAATAACATTCAACAAAATGAAAAAACAACTTGTAGAATGTGAAAAAAAATATTTGCAAACCATATACTTAATAAGGAGCTAATTACCAAAATATATACAACAGTAACAAACCTAAGGGACTAATTGATAATAATACAATAAGAGTATGGGACTTTAACACCATGCTCACATCAATGGACAGATCATCCAAACAGAAAATCAATAAGGAAACAGTGGCTTTGTATGCCACACTGGACCAGATGAATTTGACAGATATGTTTAGAATATTACATCCCAAAAGAGCAGAATGCACATTCTTTTCAATTGTACATGGGACATTTTTCAGAATACATCACATATTAGGCTACAAATCCATCCTCAACAAATACAAAGAGATTGAGATAATACTATGAATATTTTCTGACCACAAAATTATGAAACTTGAGGTTAACCACAAGAAAAAATCTGGACACACCACAAATACATGGAGGTTAAATAGCATGCCACTATACAATGAATGGATCAACCATGAAATAAAATAAATTAAAAAGTACAGGGAAACAAATGAAGTAAATAATAAGGAATAGAACAGAAATAAATGATACAAGAGAATAGATAAATGAAACCTGGTGCTGGTTCTTTGAAAAAATAAAGCTTATAAAACTCTAGTCAGACTTATCCAGAAAAAAAATGAAAGGACTAAAATAAATAAAATCACATGTGATAGAGGAGAATAACAACTAAAATCAGATAAATACAATTATAAGAGAATATTATAGATAGAAAACTATGTATCAACAAATTGGACAACCGTGAAGAAATGGAAAAATTCCTAGAAACATGTAAACTATCGAAACTGAAGTAGGAAGAATTAGAAATTTTTAACAGACAAATTAGCAGCAAAGAAATTGAATTAGTAAACAAGAAAACTCCCAACAAACAAAACCAGAACCAGATGGCTTCACAGGTGAATTCTACCATTTAAGAAGAGCTAATACCTATTCTTCTCAAACTATTCGGAAACATAGAAGGGACGGAAAACTTCCCAATTCATTCTATGAGGACAGAATTACCCTAACACCAAAACCAGATAATGACACCATTAAGAGAGAGAGAGACAGAGACAGAGACAGAGACAGAGAGACAGAGAATGACAGCCTTTGGATCCCTGAGCAGTGCCATGGCAGTTAGCAGCAACTAAGCACCTTATGAATAGGTGGCAAAATGGGAGCCAAGAAGAAAATGGCCAATCCATTTTCTAAGGAAGATTGGTATGATGTGAAAGCAGTAGCTATGTTCAATAAAAGATATTGGGAAAACACTAGTCACAAGAATTCAAAGAATCAAAATCACATCTGATGGTCTCAAGGGTCATGTTTTTGATCAGCCTTACTGATCTACAGAATGATGAAGTTGCATTTAGAAAATTCAAACTAATTATTAAGGATGTTCAGGAAAAAAAAATTGCCTTATTAGTTTCCATGGCATAGATCTTACCTGTGACATAAATTCCGAACTTTCAGGGCGCCTGTGTGGCTCAGTTGGTTAAGCATCCGACTTCGGCTCAGGTCATGATCTTGCGGTCCGTGAGTTCGAGCCCCGCGTCGGGCTCTGTGCTGACTGCTCAGAACCTGGAGCCTGTTTCAGATTCTGTGTCTCCCTCTCTCTCTGACCCTCCCCCGTTCATGCTCTGTCTCTCTCTGTCTCAAAAATAAATAAAACGTTAAAAAAATTCTTTAAAAAAATTCTGAACTTTCAATATTAACCTCTCATCAGATACATAATTTGAAAATATTCTCTCCTCTCTCTAAGTTGCCTTTTATTTTTATTGTTTTCTTTGATGTACAGTTTTTTTTTTTAGTTTTATGTAGTTCCACTTGTTTATTTTTCCTTTTGTTTGTTTTTTTTGTTGTTGTTGTCATATCCAAATAACTATGCTAAGACCAATGTGAGGAAAATTTTCTCAATGTTCACTTCTAGGAGTTTTACATCTAAATCTTTCATCCATTTTGAGTTGATTTTTGGGTCATCCAATGTAAGTTGATTTTGGGTACAGTGCAAAAGATAAATGTTCAAATGTATTCCTTTGAATGTAAATATCCAGTTTTCCCAGAACCCTCTGTTGAAGAGTAGCCATTCCTCCATTCTGTAGTCTCAACTCGGCATCCTTGTCTAAGGTTAGTTGAATTATATATATATATATATATATATATATATATATATATATAATACACACACCCACACACATTTC
Organism: Herpailurus yagouaroundi; assembly: GCF_014898765.1. NCBI lineage: Eukaryota > Metazoa > Chordata > Mammalia > Carnivora > Felidae > Herpailurus > Herpailurus yagouaroundi. The sequence goes on along the minus strand of NW_024420424.1, from coordinate 5,070,246 downwards.
TGGGCTTTCTATTATGTTCCATTGATATATGTGTCTGATCTTATGCCAGCACTGTGATGTTTTAATTACTATAGCTACGTAATACAATTTAAAATCAAGAAGTGTGTTGTCTCTGGCCTTGGTCTTATTGTTTAAGATTGCTTTTGGCTACCAAAGTATTTTTTAGTCCCATACAAATTTTAGAATTTTTTCTGTTTCTGTGCAATAAGCAAAGTTGTTACATTGAAATTTGTGATCATGAATTAAAGTGAAATCTGCCAGTCCAAATTATGTGGGTTCTCACACATATAAGATCTGAGATTGATTTCAACCGGGATTAGGACTTTCCAGGGAGAAATAGGAAGGGAAACAGGAGTAAGTGAGCTAAAGATATTTGTATCAAAGGGACTATAATAAGGAAAGATGTATTTCAAATTGGAAAAAGAAAAAAATAAAGATATTTAGAAGAATGGTTATCTTAGTTTGGGTTACCTTAGGAGCAAAGTATGAGATGCGCATTTATGTTCAAGTAGTTTATTTGACAGGTAATCTAAACAACAACAACAACAACAAAAAGCCCAGGAGCAGATGGCATTACAGGTGAATTTCATGAAACATTTGAAGAATAGCTAATACATATTTTTCTAAAATTATTCCAAAAAACAGAAGAAAAATAAAAACTTTCAAATTCATTCTATGAGGTCAGAATTACCCTGATTTCAAAACCAGATAAAGAAACCACACAAAAAAAGAGAACTTACAGTCCAATATCGCTGATGAACATAGATGCAAAAATACTAAAAAAAATACCTTCAAACAATACATTTAAAATCCAACAATACATTAAAAGCATCATTCACAACCATCAGGTGGGAATTATTCCTGGGTTGCAAGGGTGGTTCCATATTTTTGGATCAATATTGAAATATCAATAAAGTTAATAAGATAAAGGATAAAAAACATATGATCATTTCCATAGATGCAGCAAAAGCATTTGACAAAGTACAAAATGTATTCATGATAAAAACCTTCAACATAGTAGGTTTAGAGGGAACATACTTCATAATAAAGGCCATATATGAGAATATTACAGCTAACATCATCCTTCTACCATCAGAACCGAGACAAGGATGTCCACTCTGACCACTGTTAACTAACATACTAATGAAAGTTCTAGCCACAGAAATCAGAAAACAAAAAGAAATAAAAGGCATCCAAATCAGTAAGAAAGAAATAAAACTTTCACTATTGACAGGTGACATGATACCCTAGGTGGAAAACCCAAAAGGTTCTGTAAAGAAATTGGTTGAATTGATACACAAATTCAGTAAAGCCCAGGATACAAAAACAACCTACAGAAATCTGTTGCATTTATACACACAAATAATGAAGCAACTGAAAGAGAAATTAAGAATACAATCTCATTTGCAATCCCACCAAAAATTATAAGATACCTAGGAATCAACCTAACCAAAGAAGTGAAAGATCTGTATTCTGAAAACTATAAAAACACTGATAAAAGAAATCCAAGAGGACACAAAAAATGGAAAGACATTTCATACTCATGGATTGGAAGAACAAATATTGTTAATATCTATACTCCCCAAAGTAATCTACAAATTTAATTCAATATTTATCAAAACCCCAACAACATGTTTCACAGAACTACAACAAACAATTCTAAAATTTGAATGGAACCGCAAAAGACCCCTGATAGCCAAAGCAATCTGGAAAAAGAAAAGCAAAACGGGAGGTATTGCAATCCCAGTTTTGAAGATATACCACAAAGATGTAGCGATAAAAACAGTATGGTACTGGCACAAATATAGACACATAGATCAATGGAACAGAATAGAAAACCCAGAAATGAAACCACAACTGTATGGTCAATTAATGTTCAACAAAGCAGGAAAAAATATGCAATGGAAAAAAGACAATCTCTTCAACAAATGTTGTTGAGAAAACTGGACAGAAACATGCAAAGAATGAAACTACACCACTTACTTACACCATACACAAAAATAAATTAAAAATGGATCAAATACCCAAATGTGGTACCTGAAACCATAAAAATCTTAGAAGAGAACATATGCAGTAACTTCCCTGCCATTAGTCCTATCAAGTTTTTTTTTTTCTAGATACGTCTTCTGAGGAAAGGGAAACAAAAGCAAAATAATCTATTGGGATTTCATCAAAATAAAACACAATTTTAAAATGTTTACTAATTTTTGAGAGAGAATGGGTGGAGGAGGGGCAAATGGAGAGGAAGACACAGAATCCAAAGCAGGCTCCAAGCTCCCAGCTGTCAGCATAGAGCTTGATGCAGGGCTCAAATTCACAAACCATGAGATCATGACCTGAGCCGAAGTAAGACACTTAAACAACTGAGCCACCCAGGTGCCCCAAAATGAAACCCTCCTGTATAGCAAAGGAAACAATCAACAAAACCAGGAGACAACCTACAGAATAAGAGAAGATAATTGCAAATGACATATGTGATAAAGGATTAGTACCCAAAATATATCAAGAACATGCATAACTTAACACCCAAAAAACAAATAATCCAATTAAAAATGGGCAGAAGACATGAACAGATTTCTCCAAAGAAGGCATACAGATGGCCAACAGACACATGAAAAGATGTTAATCATCACTTACCATCAGGGAAATGCAAATCAAAACTACAATGAGATATCACCTTACACCTGCCAAAAACTCAATAAACAACAAATATTGGTGAGGATGTGGAGAAAAAAGGAACCCTCATGCTCTGTGGGTGGGAATGCAAACTGGTGCAGCCACTCTGGCAAACAATATGCAGATTTCTCAAAAAATGAAAATAGAACTCCCCTATGATCCAGTAATCATGCTACTGGTTATATACATCTACATATGCATTTATGTGTGTGTGTGTGTGTGTGTGTGTGTCTGTATATATATATATATATATATATATATATATATCTGTCCATATCTCATATAATATATGAGAGACAGAGGCAGAGACAGAGACAAAAATATTTTAAAAAAATTAAAAATAATTACAAAAAGAAAATACATTTACAGTACTGTATTTATCAGTATTGGAAACATACATTTTTTAAAAAAATTAATATTTATTTCTGAGACAGAGAGAAACAGAGCATGAGTGGGGGAGGGGCAGAGAGAGAGGGAGACACAGAATCCGAAGCAGGCTCCAGGCTCTGAGCTGTTAGCCCAGAGTCCGATGCAGGGCTTGAACTCACAAACCGTTAGATCATGACTTGAGCTGAAGTTGGTCGCTCAACCAACTGAGTCACTCAGGCGCCCCAGAAATATACATTGTTTAAATTTTTTTTAACGTTTTATTTATTTTTGAGACAGAGAGAGACAGAGCATGAATGGGGAAGGGGCAGAGAGAAAGGGAGACACAGAATCAGAAGCAGGCTCCAGGCTCTGAGCCATCAGCCCAGAGCCTGACGCGGGGCTCGAACTCACAGACCGCGAGATCATGACCTGAGCCGAAGTCGGACACTTAACCGACTGAGCCACCCAGGCGCCCCGAAATATACATTGTTTATAAGATGAATCCCCTGTCAGCACCTATATTTATATTGTCTTATATGATACAAAAAATGTAGATGTTATATGTAGTACTAACACTAGACATCAAAAATGAAAGATGATGTGAAAAAGATATTCATATTTATTCAAATGTATAATGATTTATACAATTAAAGAAATATGGTTGCTTTATGATAGCCTAGTGTAATTGATAAAATTGTTGCATGGTAGCCTAGCATATACACTAATGAATTAATCATTATAACATTTTCACAGCATATTGTGATCACAATTATGAATTGTGATCATATTCATAATACAATATTGGAAACATTGTTACATTGAACAAAACAACACATTCCTGATATGCAATATATCAAATTATGAGAGAGGCACACTTTATGGAAATTTACTATAATACTTTGTGGGGATTTTTTGTTTGTTTTCAGTTTTGTATCATTTTCCAAGTTTTTTTTTAAATTACAATTCGTTAACATATAAAGTAATATTAATTTCAGGTGTTTTAATCTACTGGCTTTGGGCTTCATTTACTGCTCCTTCTGGTGTAATGTTAGGT
>NW_024420424.1:5004023-5056147 GCF_014898765.1 Herpailurus yagouaroundi | reverse complement strand
CGAGATCGTGACCTGGCTGAAGTCGGACGCTTAACCGACTGTGCCACCCAGGCGCCCCTTAAGTGTATTCATTTTGAAAGAGAAAGAGTGTGTGTGTGAGCAGTGGAGAAGCAGAGAGAGAAGAGAGAGTATACCAAGCAGGCTCCATGCTCTCAGTACACAATCTGATGTGGGGATTGAACTCACAAACTGTATGATCATGACCTAAGCTGAACTCTATAGTCAGATGCTTAACCAACTGAGCCACCGAGGTGTCCTGCAATCCTAAATTTTTTATAGAACCATAAAAAGCCTAGATAGCCAAAGTAATCATGAAAAAGAAAACCAATGATGGAAGAAGAAATTTCAGACATCAAACAATATTACAAAGCAATACTCATCAAAGCATTATGGTACTGGCACAAAAACAGACACATAGATTAATGGGACAAAATAGAAAACCCAGAAGGGAATCCACAACTCTGTGGTCAACAGATCTTTGAAAAAGCAAGAAAGAATATCCAGTGGAAAAAAGACAGTCTCTTCACCAAAAGGTTTTGAGAAAATGGGACAGCAACATGCAGAAGAATTAAACTGGAGCACTTTCTTACACTATACCCAAAAATAATTTCAAAATATATTAAAGACTTAAATATGAGACAGGAAAACCTTCAAAATCCTAGAGGAGAAAACAGGCAGCAACCTCTTTTCCTCAGCTGGGGCAACTTCTTACTAGACACATCTCTGAAGGCAAGAAAAACAAAAGCAGGGGTGCCTGGGTGGCTCAGTCAGTTAAGTGTCTGGCACTTGATTAAAGCTTGGTCATGATATGGTTCTTGAAATCAAGCCTCTCAGGCTTTCCACTGACAATGCTAAGTCTGCTTAAGATTCTCTCTCTGCCACTACTCCACTTGCACAAGCGTTCTTGCTCTCTCTCTCTCTCTCAAAATAAATAAATAAATGAATAAATAAATAAGCATAAAAAAGAGAGAAACAAAAACGAAATTTTTGTTTTCCTCTGCACAGCAAAGGAAATAAATCACCAAAACTAAAAGGCAGTGTATGGAATGGAATGGAATGAATAAATAAATAAGCATAAAAGAAAGAGAAACAAAAACGAAATTTTTGTTTTCCTCTGCACAGCAAAGGAAATAATCACCAAAACTAAAAGGCAGTGTATGGAATGGGGCAAGATACTTGCAAATGACATATCAGGTAAAGGGTTAGTATCCAAAATTTACAAAGAACTTGTCAAGTTCAACATTTGAAAAGACAAAGAATCCAATGAAGAATAAGCAGAAGACATGAATAGATGCTTTCTCAAAGAAGACATCCAGATGACTAATAGACATATGCAAATTTGTTCAACATCACTCATTGTCATGGAAATACAAACCAAGACCATGATAAGATATCACCTTTCACCTGTCAAAATGGATAAATTTAGCAATATAAGAAACAACAGATGTTGGCAGGGGTGTAGAGAAAGGGGAATCTTCTTGCTCTGTTGGTGGGAATGCAAACTGGTGCAGCCACTCTGGAAAACACTATGGAATTTCCAAAAAAACAAGCAAAAATAGAATTAATGTACAATCCAGCAATTGCACTACTATGTATTTCCCCAAAGATACAAAAACGCTAACTTGAAGGGGAACACACATCCCAATGTTTATACTGGTACTATCAAGAATAGCCAAATTATGGTAGAGCCCAAATGTCCATCAGCTGATGAATGGAAAAGAAGAAGTGTATATATATATATATATATATATATATATACACACACACACACACACACACACACACAAACATATACACACACAATGTAATATTACTCAGCTATTAAAAAAGAATTAAATCCTGGCATTTGCAATGACCAGATAGAACTAGAATGTATTATGCTAAGCGAAATCAGTCAGAAAAAGACAAATGACATAAAATTTCACTCAAATGTAGAATTTAAGAAACAAAACAGATGAACATATAGGAAGGGAAAATAAAAGAGAGAGTTAGACAAACCATAAGAAACTATTAACTATAGAGAACAAATGGAGGGTTACTGGAGGGCAGGAAGGCAAGGGTTGTACTAAATGGGTGGTGGGCATTAATTAGGGTACTTGCTTTGTTGAGCACCAGGTGTTTTATGTAAGTGATAAATTACTAATTATACTCCCCAAAAAAATATTACACTATATGTTTTAAATAAAAACTTAAAAAATAAATAGAGGATAAAATAAAAGGTATAGCTGAAAAAAAAAAAGGAAAAATACTTGGGTATTACCTGCTTTCTAGATATTCACAACTTTGTGTTTGGTATTTTCATAATGGAATTGTATTCAAAATGCAATTCTAAATACATAAATGATTACATTAAAATGTTAAATATTTAAAATAGTAATTGAAAATTGAGAATATATTTAAGTATTTTGTAATTGGGAAATAAAAAATAAATTATGGAATATCTATGTGATTGGATATAATCATGATATATTGACAAAGAGATCATGTAAATTCCTTAGCTTGAAATACTATATGAAAGGGATATGTAATTGCATGTAAAGCTTCTGAAGCATGTAAAACAATCATAATATGAATATGAAAGTTTTAATGGTTTCTAAGTAATCTTTTCCTTTTCTAATAATGTTCTATATTTTTATTGTTTTCCAGTATGCATGTTACCTTTATAATAAAAATAAAACAAACTTAGTTAAAACAAAATAAACCAAAAAATTATTTATTGACATTTTGAAATAAATCATATAAATAATAATAAATATTACGAAAGCCCAGAGACCTTTTGCTATAATGTATATGTATCATCAAACATGGTGTTATGTACTGAATTGTGTACTCCAAGAATTCATATTTTGAGGTCCTAATCCCCTGTACCTCAGAATGTGATTCTATTTGGAGATAGGGTCTTTAAAGAGCTCATTAGGTTGAAAAGAGGTTATGAGTGTAAGCTATAATATAATATGATTTACAAAAAAAAAAATTAGAATATATACAGAAGGAAGACTATGTGAACATACATGGAGAAGACAGCCATCTACAAGGCAAGGAGAGATACTTCAGAAAAAATAAACAATCTTGCTGATAGCTTAATGTTAGATTTCTAGTCTCCAGAACTCCAAGAAAGTTAATTTCTACTGTTTAAGCCACTTAGTCTGTGGTAGTTCATTATGAGAGCCCCAGCACACTAATACACATGGTAAAATATTTCATTTGGACTGATGAATTAAATATTGAGCTTTTGATACACTTTTTCTGATTTTTGGGAAGTAGCTTAAGCCAAAGAAGTAAATGGAGGGAAACACTGAAGGACGATGATTTGCATTTTGGGTGTAGAATGTGTCTCCACACACATCATTTATTGGGGATTATGAATATGTAGTCAAAATTGGGAAAAGATTCTGAAGTTTATTTATCATTCAGCATCCTTAATCTTTGTTTTATTTGCATTCTTCTCTTGACAGATAGTAATATGTTTTTGCCTGTAATTAAATTACCTAGATTTTTTGGAGGAGTAGAAAAAAGGAAAACAACTCAATTAAAATATGGCAAAAGATCTGAACAGATACTTCATCAAACAACATATAGAGGAGGCAAATAAGCATATGAAGATATGCTTGCTGTTATATGTCATTATGGAAATGCAGGTCAGAACTATATTAGATGCTGTTACATACCTATTAGAATGATTTTTTTAATGATTTTACATCAGTAATACTGCACACCTATTCAAATGGATGAATTTTTTTTTAATTGGCAAAACTAAATTCTGCAAGGATGCAGAACAGAAGGAACTCTCACTTATTTGGGTGAGTATTAAAAATGATCAGCCATTTTGGAACATATTCTGGCAGTTTCTTATGAAACTAAACACAAACTTGCCACAGGTTCTACAATCATGCTCCTAGGCATACTTACTAAACTGACACGGAAACCGTACATACACAAATACTTTCAGGCAAAAGTTTCTACCAGTTTCATTTATGATCATCCAAAACAAGAAACAGCAAAGTTTGTTTTTTAGCAGGTGAATAGATAAACCAGGAAAAATAACTATTCAGCAGTAAAAATAAATTTTATTAATAAATACAACATGTACAATGCTTAAATGCATATTGATAAATGAAAGAATCCAGTCTAAGTCTACATGCCATATGATTACATTTATGTGAAATTTTGGAAACATCAAAACTAGAGAAGGAAGAAAGATTAGTGGTTGCCAGGAATTTGGGGAGTGAGAGCAGTTGGACTAAGTGAAAGACAGGGAATATTTTAGGTCTGTGAAACTACTTTGTATGGTACTTAATGATGGGTACATTGCACTATACATTTGTTAAACACATAGAACTTTATAGCAAAATTAATGAACATAAGTTAATTAATTTTTTTTTTTACAAATAAACTCAGAGGCTAGAGGTACCCAAGATGGAATGCAGACTATGACAAAATTCTGTCTATATTGCAAATGTAAGGCATAACCTCTGAAGGGGGTAGGACAAAAGAACTGCTGATTTAAATAATTCTTGAAAACCTAGATTTGTGTAAGACTAAAAACAAAAATAACTGCACATAAGTAGTTGATAAATTGTTTCTCATGGAGGTACAAATTAACAATTCTGAAACTGTAGTTACATGTCACTGGAATTGGACAAATATGTAAAGGAATGGCAGGGAATTTGCAATAGGTTTCTCACTTTTGGAGTGGGAGTTTACAGATAAGCAAAGAGTAAAAGCTAGAATGAACCATGTGGCACTAGATTAGAGCTGGAGATATCATTAGATAAATGAATATAGACTTATGTTTTACTTAATATAGATATGGATGAATGCATGAATACATATATATGTATACAGGGATAGGGAATGTACAATATGATCCTGAAGTGGGGGCACCTGGGTGGCTCAGTTGGTTAAGCATCTGACTTCGGTTCAGGTTATGATCTTGCAGTTCATGAGTTTGAGCCCCACATCAGGCTCTGTGCTGACAGCTTGGAGCCTGGAGCCTGCTTCAGATTCTATCTCCCTCTCTCTCTCTGCCCCTCCCCTGCTCTCTCTCTCTCTCTCTCTGTCAAGAATAAACATTAAAAATATATTTTTAGGGGCTCCTGGGTGGCTCAGTAGGTTAAGCGTCCGACTTCGGCTCAGGTCATGATCTCACAGTCTGTGAGTTCAAGCCCTGCGTCGGGCTCTGTGCTGACAGCTCAGAGCCTGGAGCTTGCTTCAGATTCTGTGTCTCCTCTCTCTCTAACCCTCCCCCATTCATGCTCTGTCTCTCTCTTTCTCAAAAATAAATAAAACATTAAAAAATTTAAAAAATATATTTTTAAAATATAATACTGGAGCATATTGTAGAGCTAGAAAATAATAAAAATCTAAAAAAACCCAAAAACTACTACCATGATAAAGTTATATTAGAGGAACAAAGGAGTCAACTGAAAAAGTTCTTAATAGCCATATCTGGAAAAATTTGAGTAATAAAATTAAAAAATATAATACATAATTTCAAATAATTTATGTATATACCCCTCTCAAGAAAGTGGAGCATAAATCTGAACCCTTTAAATGTGAGCTACATTTATGGACTTGATGACAAAGATTAGAGTGTGAAAAAAAGGGGGAAGGAAAGAAGGAAGACAATAAGGATGGTAGGTGGATGGGAGGGAGGGAGAGGAATAAATTCATAGTAGAAAAAAACTTAGCCATGTGTGATCAAGGTAACATCACAGTGATAAGTTACATTGATAGTATGTATCTTTGAAATTATGTAATAAAAATGGATCTTTAGCTCTGTGGTTTTCCTTCACAAAAATACTAACCTCGGTTTATTATGAGAAAAAAATTCAGACAAATCTCAATTGAGAAACATTCTACAAAATATCTGACAGTTCTTTTCAAAACTGTCAAGGTCGTAAAATACAAAGAAAGTCTGAGAAATTGCCACAGCAAAAGAGAGCTTAAGGAAACATGACAACTAAATGTAATGTGCTGTAGTAACCTGGATAAGATCCTGGAACATAATGACATTAGGTAAAACTAAAGAAATATAAAGTATTGACTTTAGTTAATTATAATGTATCGATATTGGTTCCTAGTTATAACAAATATAATGTAAGCTATTAATATTAGGGAAAATTTGTGTGGAATATATGGGAACTTTCTGCACTATCATTGGAATAATTTTATAAATCTAAGACTATTCTTAAATCAAATGTTTGTTTAAATATAAAAAAATAGATTTGATTACTCATGGGTTTGCTTTCTCCTACAGGCTGGTTCATGGATACTTGAGTAACATGGCTTCAACATTTACAAAAGACAACCCTGTGGAGAACAGCAGAACTGCAAGGTATAACCTAAGTCTCTGAATGTTCTTATGGAGCACCACCACTTAATAAGTTTAATATTGTATATTTTTGCCGATATAATGAGTGAAAATTGTATTTTACTTTATTACTAATTACTAGTGTATTGATCTTTACATTTTCAATGGCTATTATTATTTCCTTTTCTGTGAATTACTTCTTATTTTAATTTTTAAATCTTTATTTTTTAAAAAGAGAGAGACAGGATGCAAGTAGGGAAGGAACAGAGAGAGAGGGAGACAGAATCCTAAGCAGGCTACAGGCTCTGAGCTGTCAGAACAGAGCCTGACGAGGGGCTTGAACTCATGAACCGTGAGTTTATGACCTGAGCTGAAGTCAGATACTTAACCAACTGAGCCACTCAGGCGCCCTGTGAATTATTTCTTTATATCTTTGGGCAAAGGGTTGATTTTCTTTTTTTATTTATTTTAGATTCTGAAAATAAATTTTTGTTGCATACTTTCCACATTGTGTCTTCTCTGTCTCTGTATTAATTTTTGATGGTTTATTGTTTTGTAGAAGATATATATATATTCAAATTTATATTCATATATATTCAAATTTATATATAATCAAATTTATATATATTCAAACTTATATATTCAAATTTATCAAGCTTTTGTCTAATAGGTTCGATGTTTTAATATGTTTACATGCCTTCCTTGTCATGAGGTTATAAATAAACTCCCTATATAATATTGTAATGCTTTCATGGCTTTATTTATGGAACTTTTTCAAAAATTTAAATCATTTAGAATTTTTTTTAATAATGCGAAGTAAGGACCGTTGTGAGGTGCCTATGGCAGGGAGAACCTTGGAATGATTGAAAAAAATTAAATAAACCTAGTGTGGCTAGAACATTGTAAATTGAGGAGGAAAGTGGTGAAAATTTAAGTTAAGGAAGTACGTGAGAGGCAAATCATGAGGCCTTGTACCATATGAATTATTGTGCATGTTAAAGACATTGGAGACTATATGTTGCTATCTGTCTGCATGCAGCTGTAGTTATATGGACTAAAAAGACACATAGATCATTGGAAATAGGAGAGAAGTGGAATTATTTGGGCTATTTAGTCTGCTGACAAGCTGCTTCAGATACATCCTATTCAATAATTGAATTGCAATGGAGGTAATGTCTGGTATATTTTTGTAAGCTCCATATATAGACATATTTCTGTAACCTCCAATATGTAGACCTAATAGAGAACTTTTGATTCAGTGTCTTCTCTAACTTTATTATACTCTAATTAGTATTCCTATGCATTCTTAACGTGATTATGATATGCCAACACAACTGGGAACAATTCTATTTGCTGAGTGTCAGAGGCTTTCATTTGCCTTAGTAGTACTCAACTGTTCAAAAAGAAAAAAAAAGTAAATGCCAATAAATGATACCTAAATGCTGTAGGTTCTTTTCACTCTCAAGAAACATCCTGGAAGAGGCATATAGGTACTTGCATAATCCTCTTATTATATAAAGTCACTTCATATTTATTCAAATAATATTTGAAACACAACATGTAGAGTATGCAACTTAGAAAATGATTTTTTAAAAACCTTCTTCCAATTAGCAATTGTTTCCATATGATATAAATGTATTTTCTGTATAATAAAGAAATTAATTTTATGCTGTTATTTGTTTTCTTAATTATAGAACGTTAGATCAGTCAAGTTTGTCTGGTTGGAACTACAGATAAGACAGATCCAGAGAAATGCATCTGGCGAGAGAGCAAAACTTTTTACAACCGAGAAGCTTAGCCATAGGCCTGCATTTTGTGAGCATACGGCCTTCATGTGAAATTCTGTGCTTTGTTTTCCCTTACTTAATTTCATTTATACTTTGGTAACTATTGTACAGAATGATCCATACACTTAAACTGTTTAAAATATAATTGCCATGGAAATTTGATAATGTCATCCTAAAGAAATGTTGAGGAAAACTCAGGAAGAGCTCCAATTACTGAAAACTGGAAAAAATTAATCTTGACTAAAGCACTTCCCCCATGAAAATAGGACCTCCTGAACTTTGTAAGGGCTGATTAAAAGAAGCTGTTCTTTGGAGGAATGCATTACTATACTTATTCCAGGACTTTCCAGGAATATTAAAGTGAAATAGTAGAAACATCAAAAAATATCTTTAAAGATGTAATTTAGTGAAATGTTGGCAACAACTTACCTCAGTTCCTCTCTAAAATGAAGTGCCAAAACATGCAAACTGCTTTCCAAAACCATAATGGTTGTTAGGAATGCCTGTCAGCTGTCATCACCAATAAGGCTTTCCAAGTGAAAAAAAAAATAAAAGAAACTGGAGGATTACAGGACAATTATTGTTCACAAGTATCATATATTCATCATTAGGAATCTGGTGGGTTCCTTTCCTCTACTTAATAATTTCAAACATAAGACCTGGAAGGAATTTGCAAAGATTGGGTTACTTAAAATTTCTGTTTTTTTTTTCGTGGCTTACTATCTTTATCAGATGAATCAGTAAGTATAACTTCAATTTATAACTATTTTAACCCAGGATAATAAACTTGCTTTTCATGTGACTCTCTCTCTCTCTCTCTCTCTCTCTCTCTCTCTCTCTCTCTATATATATATATATATATATATATATATATATAATATCTTGCAGTTCTCAATGCTGAAATGACCTGAATTAATTTAATTTAATTGTAAATGTATCTTCTATGCTTTATAGCCCAATGAAAATACAGGAAATAAACATTGTCAACGTCTGAAGTTATGTTAAATGATTCTGCAGTGGTTCAAACCTGTATTTGCATTGTGTCCTTTAAATTCAGCATCTGACATGAGTGACAGGAAAATTTTCTATTTCAATACCAATTATATCATTTCCCACCACATTCTTTCCAGAAAATTGGAAGCTCTACACCACCCTCATTAAGTTTAATTAATAAATGTAAATGTTAAATATTTATATTGTAAACATTTGGTATGCAGACAAAGGACACTATAATTTTTTTTTGAATATATTAGTTGTTATTGACTCCAGATCCTTTATAAGTTGAAAGTATTCTTGTGTAAGTCCATTCTTGATGGGGAATGCAGAAAAAAGAATGGCAGTATGACCCAGGGTGTTTTCACATTGTCAGTTGCCATGGAAGATTTCAAAAAGATTTTGGAAGTTATTTTGGGGACATGTAACTAATAGTGTACACAATGTTACTAGACCCAACTGAACAATTAAGCATTTGAACCAAGTTCTGTCTTATCAGAAAGGATAATTTAAGAAGACTGAAGAAGTGTTTTTCCTTCTACCATGTGATAGCAGAAAGGCCGTTCCTCTCCAGGACAACAATTGAAAAGCTTAAATTCATAGAAGCTTAGATTTGAAAGGGACACTAGAAGTAGAATTCACCTTCTTATATTTATGACCTCTTTAACAGATGATTATAACTCACTTAAACATTACCTCTGTGAGTAACTTATTCCTTACAGCAATCCATTTGATTGGATGGCATCTTTATTCTGAAGTTCTTCATGGACTGAACTAAGTTTGTTTCCTGATAACTACCCCCCAGTTGACCCTAATGTTTAGACCCAGAGTAACTCTCTTCTTATTTCACCTGACAGTTTTTTTTTAATGTTTGCAATTACTTTGTTCTTAAAAATTCATTTCTTTCAGTTTATATATCCCAGGTTTCTTTAAACTTTCCTCACATGACTTTAATTCCAGATGACTTATGATCTGGATCACACCCTAAGAAGTACTGATTTCTCAATGTCCCTTTTAAAACATGCCTGAAAGCTAAATACTTATCTCTGGAGATGAACACGACATTACAGATTCATCTGCCAATAGGCCTCCATTTCAAACTGGACTACCAAGCTATCTCTCTATTCTATGCCATATTGCCTTAATATGCCAAATGCTTAATTGTTCAGTTGGGTCTAGTAACATTGTGTACACTATTAGTTACATGTCCCCAAAATAACTTTCAAAATCTTTTTGAAATCTTCCATGGCAACATATTGCCATATTGTATGATGTGACATTGTTCCTGCTACTTACACATTATATGCAATGATGGTAACTTTGTCAAAAACAGCTATTTCAGTTGTTCTGTGTTTCTATTTTTTTTTATTTGAGGACACACAATGCTCCATTAGTTTCAAGTGTAAAGTATAGTGACTCAACATCTCTATACGTTATGCTATGCTCACCATAGGATCACTACCATCTGCCACCATACAGTTCCATTACGATATCATTGACTATATTCCCTGTGCTGTATCTTTTATTCATTTGACTTATTCATTCAATAACTGGAAAACTGTATCTGCCACTCCCACCATATTTTACTCATCCCTCTAACCCCTTCCCTCTGGCAAGCATGTGATCTAAAAAAATAAAATAAAATAAAATAAAATAAAATAAAATAAAATAACAAACAAAAAGCAGAATCATACCATCTGTCTTTGCAGAGAAAACTGCTGAAGTCAAAGAGAGTATCAGAAAAGCAGAGACCTCTGATCTTCACATTTCACTGCAGTGAGATTATGTACAGAAAAATAAAAATTTAGGGAAGAAGTACCAATTCATGCAGAACTTCTGAGAACCACAGATACTTACTTCAACAATGTACAAGCAGAGATTGATTTCTCTTGAATGTTTCTTAGCCACTAAGAGTTAGGAAAAACAAGTGATATTTGGATAGGAAAATGCCGTAGGTTGTAGGAATAGCAAGAGCAAAGGTACTGAGTAGAGAATATGCTTTGAAGACGCAAGTTATTTGCAGAGATTCTAAGTGGGAAAGTCATAGGCAATATGACCATAGAGGTTGAGAGCAGATTGTGGAAGGCCATATGCCAGATTAAAGATTTTGGACAATTAAAAATACTTAAAGGGAACAAAATTTTCTTAGATCTAGGTCATATAAAATCTGTCTGCTGAGGACATATATAATAGCAATTATATCCTCTGCCTCTCACATAATCTCACATAATTTCCTTTCTTTTTTCTTCAGCCAGGTTCCTCATGGACTTGCCAAACATGAGAAATTTCTCTTTTCTTTGCCACAGCTTTCAAATAAGAACCTGAGATCAGCTTTGCATTGTCAAAGGAAAATATGGGCCAAATTCAAATGTCAACAGAAGTGGGGCAGATCACATTTATCTACTAAGTTAAGTTTACATATATTCTAAAAATCATTGACTTACTTTTGACTTTCTCTTCAGAAAAAAGATGGCTTATTCTTCAGAAAAAGAGATGGAGAAGATGAATAAAGTGAAGCTCAGAGATGTTGGTGACTTGATCCAATTACATAGTTGCTACTGGAGGTAGCTAAAGAAGGGAAATATCTGGGTTCAGCATTCTTTGAACTACATAAGACTAATTCCTCTTAATGCAGATATTCAGGATTGACAAAAAAAAAGCTCAAAGAAGGAACAAAAATTCTCACTATTTTCTTTATCTCTTCTTTTTTGATATGCCAATTTAAAATATATCATGGGTTGAGGCTAAAGACTATAATGGATAGTCATGTAATGTAACCAGGTAATGAATACTGGCATTATGAATCACAATGGAGAGCTGGAATAGGACATGAGTCTTTATTGCTTTGTGGAATAGGCCAGAGGTATGAACATAGCTTCTGGAAAATTGAAATAACAAAACATTAAACTGTGCTTAATTACAGTTTCTTAATTATGTTTTAAAAGGTGACAATGGATGGCCATTGTGTTAAAGCCCATGCCAACTACTTTTGTTTCTCAAGGAAGGGAAAGATTTGGGGTTGTTTCTACCTATTTTTCCATGGTTTGTACATAAGCAACCTAGTAATAAAATAATCTGGTGAAAATCAATCTTTTTTAGAGACAATGATAACTATTTGAGACACTTGGTAATACTCTTCATAAGATATTTTTTCACATTGATAAGTTTGTTTCTGTTAGCCTATAACTTTTACTGGATGGAAGTTATTCAGCAAAAAGTTTGTAGGATATATATATATATATATATATATATATATATACAGTGTTTTAAAGGCATGGTATCTGTTCAAATTCTCGATCAGACTCCACTTCATGTGGAATTTCATCAAAAGTGGCTGCTACTTATGAGACATTTAATTCTTTTCAAGAGGCTATTTTACCAGCATGCTGCTAAATACATTAGACATTTTAAAAATAAAGGCATGGGGGCGCCTGG
The DNA here is from genome assembly GCF_014898765.1 of Herpailurus yagouaroundi. NCBI lineage: Eukaryota > Metazoa > Chordata > Mammalia > Carnivora > Felidae > Herpailurus > Herpailurus yagouaroundi. The sequence goes on along the minus strand of NW_024420424.1, from coordinate 5,043,619 downwards.
GTGGCGCAGTCGGTTAAGCGTCCGACTTCAGCCAGGTCACGATCTCGCGGTCCGTGAGTTCGAGCCCCGCGTCAGGCTCTGGGCTGATGGCTCAGAGCCTGGAGCCTGTTTCCGATTCTGTGTCTCCCTCTCTCTTTGCCCCTCCCCCATTCATGCTCTGTCTCTCTCTGTCCCAAAAAAAAATAAATAAACGTTGAAAAAAAATTAAAAAAAAAATAAAAATAAAGGCATGTATTCTAGTTTGACTTGAGTATATTTGTCAATTAAAAGCAAAGGTTTAATATTACTCATTAAGATAACTTATCAAACAAGATTTCTCATCATAAGGTTTTTCTCTTTTGAAACACCCAATGATTTTCATCAATGGCTTAATTCCCATAATGGTGATTTGTATGTTGCAACCTCTTCAAAGAGTAGACCACTTATCTTAAATAAAAGATAAATAATACTAGAAAAATAAATCATAAATTAAAAAAGATTAAACTTTTAAAATTAATAACAAATAAACTGTATTATCTAGTAGTTAGACACCACTATTTGGCCAAATGTTGTAGACCCTGAGTCTAATGTTCTCTTTTTTCTAGCAAGAGAGCAGGACGCAGGATGAAAAACGAGAGATGCCTAATGTCCGGGAAAAGACAAAAGCCCAGAATAAGGGTCCTTGCCCCATATTTATTCAGATCAGAAGGCTTACAAATGTGATGGGCATGCACAAAGAGACAAAGAAACTGTAAACATTAACTTGGGGATGTGAAGGAAGAGGGGATTTTGAAGATATACAGTGTTTGGGGTTTGGGTCAATATAAAACAAAATCCGGGCACCGGGCAGTTGGGAGGAAGGTTGTTTACAGCGGTCATGAGGCAGCACCTCTGTTTATCTTAGCTAGCCTAAGGGATGAGACAGGTAGGGGGAATAACCTCAGGGTTAATAAGGCGCCTTTTCTTTTGTTAACCATCTTTGCTCTGGGCTGCTTCACCTGCAACACAGCGGTCCATAGTCCAATTCACCAGTTCTTTTTTTAATGTTTATTTATTATCAAGAGACAGAGGGAGACAGCATGAGCATGGGAGGGGCAGAGAGAGGAGGAGACACAGAATCTGAAGCAGCCTCCAGGCTCGGAGCTGTCAGCAAAGAGCCTGATGCAAGGCTCGAACTCACAAACCACAGGATCATGACCTGAGCTGAAGTCGGACACTTAACTGACTGAGCCACCCAGGCGCCCCCCAATTCACCAGTTTACCTAACCTGGCCCTATCCTCCTGTGAAAGCATCTTTTCTGCTATAGTACTAAATTGGGGGTGCTTCTACCCTGAATATCTAATCTTGTTTATTTCATATACCTATGTATTGGACACCTTTGCACCATTCTTATTTTAAGCCTTTGCCTCTCCCTCTCTATTCTGGGGGCTCTTCAACCCGTCTCTATTTTGGGGTGACATTGCACCTCCCTATTCCTGGCACCTTTGTGCCTTCCTATTATTAGGGTGCCTTTGCACCCCCTATTCTTAGGGTGCCAATCTGGTTTACCCAAACTCGGGTGTGAGCATTTTATGGCTTTGTATTTCTTTATGCCTTGTTAACCCATTGGTGTAAGCCCGGGGGATTCCTAATCTTATCCCCTACAGTCAAAATTTAATAATCTATAAAATTGAAGTTATTGAACTAGATTGATCATATCTAAAGTGACTTCCAGTTGTAGTATGCTATGATACTAAAAGTAAATAGATAAATTGAATCTTACATAAGACTATAATTCTCTTCTTGATTCCAGTTAATAAACCAACTCTTGCCATGATCCTTTATGATCTAAATAATTCACTTTTTATTGTAATAAAATAGAACTTCCCCTGGCAATAAACAGTACTCACCTTGATCCAGGATAGGATAAAATATAATATATATTCTTAATACTGTCAGGCTATTCCTCTTTAATTACCTTTAAAGGTTGTCATAAAAAATCACTATTCTCAAGCCAGACAGAAAAACCAATCCTTTGTATTTACATATGATTTCAACATTTCAGAGGACATTTATTTATGTTATCCTCACAATAATCAGTCTTGTAAGTAAGGACTAATAACATTATCTCCATTTGGAAGATGTATAAATTAAAGCATAGAGCAGTTTAATGACTTTCTTCCAGTCACATAGGTAATGAGAGAAAAAAGTCTGTAACCCAGTCCTGTTTATTTCTATCCCTTTGTACTTTTCACTCTATTAGTGCCCAGGCTTGACCATTGATAATTCCATTGCTGGTGATAACCAAATAAGTCAGAATAGTCTATGCTGTGCTGCCCAGCAACAACCACAAATCTCAGTGGCTCAAAACAAAAGTTTATTTCTCACTGATGCTACATATTTGGTTCATCCATTTACCAAACTGGCAGAAGCTCTACCATATTACAACTATATTATCTAGAACACATGGCCTACTTGGTCAACAGCACAGAGAAGCAGATGAAAATGAATAATTCATCTCTAGCTTTCTAGGTTTCAATCTAGAAGTGAAACATATTAATTTCACTTACAGCTTATGGGCCAAAATATTTAATACAACACAGTTTCACCTAACTATAAAGGGAATAGGAAATGTGAAAACTACATAGATATTTGGTAAGCAGTAAATGTCTCTGCCATGATAGCTAATATTTATTGAGTTCTAAATACATGCCAGACACTATGCTAAGCACGTTGTGTCGTTGCCTCATTTAATTCTCATTTAGTCCTGTACTGTAAATATAACCATTATACTGATGAAAAAACAGAGTTTGAGTGATAATCTACACAATGTTTTATAGATGGTAAATAACAGATGCAGGATTCAAACCCAGATCATTCATATTCTAGAGCCAACTAGAAGTTAACTTATTCAAGTCCAAATCTGTTTCCTATGTCTTTTCTTTAGCCATCTTAAGATCTTTAATTTAAGTGAGGTATAGTTTTTATCTACTTCCTCCCACACTTGATTTTATTTTCACTCTAAATGTATAAAGTATGATGAATGAGAAAGAGTAGATGGATGGATGATAAAGAGACCCCTTTTGTTGTATTTTTTCATCCTTTCCTACAATAGTACAGTGTATTCTATAGGAGTCTCTAAAAATCATGCAGTAAAGGTATTTAATTGCTTGAGCTTGCTTACTGCTGCTTTAGTACATACCAGTCATCTCCCTTCTTGGCTCTTCCTTTAATATAAAACAATGCTTCTTATTTGCCTTATATCTTCTATAAGAAGGGCTCAATGATAGTCTTAATAATGCAGAATATGCCTTTTGTAATAAACTTTCTTTTGTAACTATTTACAATTAAATTCACTAAACTATACTTGGAATTAAAGAGAGGTAAACTCAAATACATATAAAATGATCATTTTCCACAAAAATAATTAAAATGAAAGTTTTTAGATAGTCCTCTTAAAATTCAATTATCCAGAAATTCACATATCTTTATAAAAATTCTAGATAATTTTTATAAGTTGAAATTTAACACACTTATGAGATTCTAGCTAATGTGGAAATATTGACTTAATAGATACACTTAACCAAATAGTATCTGATTAGTGTCTCATAGATTCATTTAGTTTGGAAATTGAAAGTGACCTCCCTCATTTTGCCAATGAAGAAATAGGATTCTAAAAGAAGTTATTGATTTATAATCAGGCAGGTAGTTAGAGGCAACACAAAGGTAAGAATCTGGCCCTCCTCAGACTCTCAGTCTGGGTTAATTTAAAATAATAGCCATATTGGGGTGCCTGGGTGGCTCAGTCAGTTGAACCTTTGGCTCTGGGTTTTGGCTCAGGTCATGATCTCACAGTTTCATGAGTCCCAGTCTCGCATCTGACTGCGCTGGCAGTGCAGAACTTGTGTGTGATTCTCTCTCTCTCTCTTTCTCTCTCTCTCTCTCTCTCTCTGCCCCTCCCCTGCTTAGGCTGTCTCTGTATCTCTCAAAATAAATAAATTAAAACCTAAAAAAATAATAGCCATATTTATAAAATCTTGCTTCTGGAAAGTTAAAATCACTCTTTTTATTGAATTATAGTTGACACACAATGTTACATTAGTTTCAAGTGTACAACATAGTGATTTGACAACTCTAGATGTTATGCTATGCTTACCACAAGTGTAGTTAACATCTCTCACCATGCAATGTTATTACAATATTAGTAACTATATCCCCTATGCTGTACCTTTCATCCCTGTAACTTATTCATTGCGTAACTGGAAGTCTGTACCTACTACTCCCTTTTACATGTTTTCCCCATCCTTGTCTTCCCTGTTAACTATCAGTTTGTTCTCTTTATTTATGAGTCTGTTTCTGCTTGTTTTTTTTTTTTGTTAGAATCACTGTTAGAACATCATAAATATTTATATAAAGCAAGGTAACACATTTCTATCATTTATAAATTGTAGCTTAGAAAATTATATTAAAATTTTGTCATTGGTTACTAGGAAGTGGCTGAGGATCTATTCAAAACAAGTATAGAAAGACAACAGGTACAGAAACATAACTAGAATATCTTCATCATTAATTGGCGATGTATGTGTTTACTGAGATATTACAGCAGTTTTTAAATATATCTCTGTACCATTTGACTTACACAATGAGCATGGATTGCTTTTATAATTTAAAAACTTACAAGTTATTTTTCTTTTCTGAGTATGGTTGACATAAAATGTTACATTAATTTCAAATGCACAACATAGTAATTCAACTTCCCTATATGTTATGCTATGTTCACCACAAGTGTGGCTACCATGTGTCAACATACAACATTATTACAATATCACTGACTATATTCCCTATACTATGCCTCTTATTCCTGTGAGTATATTCCATAGGTGAAAGGCTGTATCTCCCACTCCCCTTCAGCAATTTTGTCCATTGCTTATCCCCTTCCCTCTGGCAACCATCAGTTTGTTTTCTATATTTACATGTCAGATTCTGCTTTTTGTTTCTTTGTCAGTTTATTATTTATTTTCATTCAATTTGCAACAATATGGATGGACCTGAAGGGTATCATGCTAAGTGAAATAAGTCAGAGTGGGAAAGACAAATGCATATTTTGACTTATATGTGGAATAAAAAACATTTTCAAGGCTTTAAAACAAAATAGTACTTTGTGTTTGTTTAAAATTTTTTACCTGGTAATCTCAGTGCACTTTCTTGCCTTGAAAGGGCAAAAAGAGTAATTTTATGCAAAGCCAAAAAGAGATTATGTGTGGAGTATAAAAAAGAGCATCACAGATTTAAGATGTGGAATAAGGTAGAAGTCTGTACCTTATTGAATCACCTTATTATTAAAGAGTAGTAAATTATCTGAATTATTGTCTTAGTTGTATGAATTTTGCAAACAGGAAATAAGCAATTCAATATATTTTTTTTCATTTGTAAAATAGGGATAAAAATACCTGCCCTGTAAACATCACAGATCTGCTGTGTGGAATACATAATTTAATGTTTTGAAAGCTCATGGGAAAATGAAAATTAATTTATAAATTTAAGGTTTGATTTTTTTGTATTAACATACATAAGCTAATATTCTCTTCATGTGCATCAGTATACCTATATAAATATTTACTCTACTCCATAGACTGTTCTTCTGTTCACATTCACAGAAGGCAGACAAAGACCAAAAAGTTAGATTACTTGTGCTAAGTTCTATAGGTGAAATGACAAATCTTAAAAGTTATTATTTTTTGGTTGGCTTTCATGTGCCTAGGTGTCAAGCACCACAATACTAGATACTTTACATATATATTATTCCCTCATTTTTGGTCTAACCGCATGCAATAGGTTTTATTTCCATATATATGTATATCGAGACTATGAAGCTTGAGTAAGCTGCTTAAGGTCACACATCTGGTGAATAACAGAGCCAGAATTTATATCCAAGTTTGTCATACTGCAAATCTCTTTCCTGATTTTGTGTTTTGTTTCAGAGATAGTCACCTATCTCTCATAGTCACCTGATAGAAACCTTCACTTTCTTTTGGCATGTACATGTGTTTTCCAGATATTGAAGTGATACAGAATAGCAATTTCTCTCTTCTTTTTTCAACTCACTTGCATTCTGTAACAAATGTCTTCATGCTGAAAATATTTTTTTTGTAACTTGTCCTTTCTGAAAGATTGAAATGTTTCTGATTGGATTTTTCACAGTCCAGAAATATGGAGATCTCTGAGTTTAAACTGTTTACAAGGATAGCTTTTCCCCCTGGTTTTGATTATATCATTGACAGCACTTGATATCTTAAGGCATAGGAATGTATTTACTTATAGGCACATAAGTTATTCATTTATAAAATTGAATTATATGACTAGGAGATTGTGTGTTTTGTTTGTGTAGCAGTCCTTCTAAACATGACTTACAATTGATAAAAGCCAGATGGAAAGCGGAAACAGTCCATTTCATGACTCTTTAAACGTTTAAATTTGTTAACCCTTGAACTTAACATTTTTTTTGAAGTTCAGTGGTAAGATGGAAACAATTTGTTGGTTAATTTTTAATATGCAAAATGACCAGTAAATGTTTATAACATTCTGTATCAAGGGAAATAGTTCGGGCTTGAGAAGAGTTTCAAAGACAATGTTAATGGCTTATCATTAAATTCATTTCATGGTTCTTATTTTCCTTTTTTAAAATTTTTATTAGAAGTATTTTAATATGCATATTGTCTGCTATTCCCTTTTAGGTGGGAAACAACTGATTCTTAGTATCTCCAAAGTATCTCACTGTATGAACACATACTCAAATATTATTTGTTAAAATTCAGTAAACATTTAGTAAAATATTTGTCATTTTCCTACAATTATTGTTTAAATATTAGTTAATATAAGTAGTCTTATATATTATAATTTAATCCTTACAACAACATTCTGAGGTGGGTACTATTATTATCACTTATTTTTCAGACTGAGGAAATCAAAGCTTGGAGACTTTGCACAACCTTCCTATGATCACAAAACTAGGAGGCAGTGGGACAAGGATTTGAACCCAGACAGCCTAACTTCAGAGTCCTTACTATTAACCATTATTCTATATTCTTTCTTTTTTATTTATTAAGAAACTTTTCAAGGGGTGCCTGGGTAGCTCAGTCAGTTGAGTGTCTGACTTGATTTTATCTCAGTGGGACCCTTCCAGGGTCGTGAGATCCAGCCCCACATTGGGCTCTGGGCTCCATGTTGATCGTGGAGTCTTCTTAAGATTATCCTTTCTTCTGGCCCTCTTCCCCTCTCTCTTTCTCTCTCTTTCTAAAAAAAAAATCAAGCATGATGGTATAATAAGCACTATATGAAGAAAACAGGTCACAGTCTTTTTAAATTTAATAATGATACCACCATTCCCCCACCTTCCTTAGCATTAAAAAAGAGTCATTTCTCATTTACTCACTTCTCACATGGTATGACTTGTCATGATCCACAAATTCTACCTTTACAATGACTAATTCCATTATCTCTGCTACCATGCTAGTTAAAGCTTTAAACTCCTGTCACTTCTAGACTATTACTGTTTCTCTCCTTGTCCAATTATCTCCCAGACCAAACTATTCTACATACCACTACCAGAGACATTTTCTTAGTATATAGCTATAGTTATGTCACTAATCATAAACATTCTCATTACTTTCATAATTAAGTCCTAAATATTCAGTTTGACATTTAGAGTGTTCAATAATCTGCACTCAGATTCCATGCTCATTTCTTAGCTTTCATACATATGCTCTATGCTCTAACCTAAAAAAAAAAACTACTCCTAATTCCAAGAGCACATTTTTTTCTGCCTTTATTTTTTTCTGTCTTTATGCTTTTTAAAAATATTTTCCCCTCTATCTCCAATCCCCTTCTTTGCCATTTCTGCCTATTGATATTTTACTCAATATTTAAAAGCTCTTCTCAAATTGTACTATATCTATGATTTTATTCTCACTCCCACATATAAAATGTTTATTTACTTTGCTCAGTTGGATATTCATCAGATTTTTTTTGTACCTTCCCTTGACATGATACAGTTATTGGCATGATGCAATTTATTTCTGCCCTTGCATTACCTTCTTTTTTATATGGTAAATTCTTAAGGTCAAGAGATATGCCTTCTTTATCTTATATTCTACACAGACTTAATCAAATTCCTTGGACTTAGTAGGTACGTAATATTTATTCAAGTGCATAGAGATGCCACCCAATATCGCCTAATGGCTTTTCATTTCTTAGCCAAAAAGATTAAGATGGCATGCTCTAAACCAATACAGAAGAGAGCAATCTATGCTTAAAATGCAAGTATTTCTGAAAGATCTTCACGGAGTGTAAAAGAAATGATATCCCAGTATAAAATAAATCAAATGAGGAATAATAGTTCTATTTCTATGAGATTTCTTGGAAATACTGTCTGTCTACCACCTGGCTAAAATATAATTAGTTCAAGTATGAAGCCGAGAGTAATTACATGACTCCATCAAGTAAACATTGGCTTTGTCTTTTATCAAGCATGCAAGAGAAAAAGTGAAGTAGATTCAGATTTAGCAAAGTTTATGACTGGTATAAGATTTAAAGATTATTCCACGTCCAGAAATGCTTATATCTTCTAGGTCCAAAATGCAGCAGAATCTGATACTAAATTGAACACTAACTGAAGAATTGGGTAGTTACTTGGCAAGAACATTGATATGACAATCAGTAGACTTGTGAATTAGACTTGGTTTATTACCAACTAGATGCTTGAGACAGAGTTTCTTTATCTTTTCATGAAATGAGGTGGTTACACTGAAAAAAAAACAAACTTCTTTCATGTATTATTCTTTAAGAGTTAAATTGTGTATATTAATGCCTGTCAGAAATATGACACGCAGATGCAAGTTATTGTTGGGAGATGTATTTAAAATATTTGTAATAATAGTTACTAACATTTCCTATGTGCTGTTTTCCTAAGTGCTTTACATAAAATACCTTTACATAAAATATATTTACATAAACTCCATGAGATAATTATTATTACAATCATCCTCATTTTACACGTGAGGAAACTGAAGTACAGATAGTTTATATACCTTTCCATAGGTGCCACAAATAGTAAGTTTGGCAGAACTGGAATTGAACCATAGATCAACCACCATATTACACTGTTGCTCCTGCTATACTACCACTCTTCCTGTATTTTATAGACATTCAAACCTTTTCCCTGTTGCTCAGTCAATCATATTATCAAATAGGTGTCTCTGGATTTAATGTTTGTTCTTCATGGAATAATTGTCTCCTAACTTTTTGACCATCTAACTCTGTTTATTTTTCATATCTCAGAATATATATCATACTTACAGAAAGGCCTTTTATCAAATCTCAATTTTGATTAGGTGTCCCTCTCATATACTGTTAAAAGAGTCTGTATGTAATTCCTTCTTAACATGTCTCTTAGCATGTAATAATACAAATTATTATAATTATATTCCATATGTATGTGTGTATATACATATTTATTTATTTTAAGTTTCCCCTTCTAGAATTTCAGCTTTATGAGCATAAGAACTTTGATTTGTTTACAGCTATATCCACTGTGCATAGAATGGTTCCAGGCACAAAGTATGTTCTCATAACACTTGTTGAATAAGCCAATAAATATATAAAATATGCTTGTAGACCATTACATGTGTGTTTAGAGAAAAAATTGCTACATTTTTGTTTGAGAAAAATCTTTCTTGTGGTAATAATTACCTGGGTTCACAGACAGACCTGGCATATAGAGAAAGAGGGAAAATGCAGTACTGGCTCGACATCATTACTAAAAACATTCCTCACATCTTCTACAATGAGTTCAATATTTATACAAAGAAAATTCATTTCAGTTTGTTTTGAAGGATTTTTAGCCTCCAGAGACCTGTAACTGCTTGCTGAGAACAAGGTCTTTGAGGAATGGGGTTCAGGATGGACGAATGTCCACTAGGAAGGAGGAAAAGTGAAAGAAGAGCAAAATTAAAAATAATAATCCCTTGGGGCGCCTGGGTGGCGCAGTCGGTTAAGCGTCCGACTTCAGCCAGGTCACGATCTCGCGGTCCGTGAGTTCGAGCCCCGCGTCAGGCTCTGGGCTGATGGCTCGGAGCCTGGAGCCTGTTTCCGATTCTGTGTCTCCCTCTCTCTCTGCCCCTCCCCCGTTCATGCTCTGTCTCTCTCTGTCCCAAAAATAATAAACGTTAAAAAAAAAATTAAAAAAAAATAATAATAATAATCCCAAAGATAAAAAGAACCATCCTATGACAAGCCACAGACATGGTACATTTTTAATCCCCCTTATTAGAGTAAATTCTACAATTCCCCATATAACAATTCTTGAAGAAGAAAACAGCATAATTGTCTCCACCAACAATGTAGTTTCAAGGTCAGTGTACTATAAGCTTGGATTTGATTGTAAACTTCACATGGAGTGAATACTTATAATTATTTACAACACATTTAAGGTAGAAATTTTATCACTTATTCTCATATTTATAATTATTTATGAGTAAACTTTCTATTATATTTTAGGCAAGTTTTGGTTTTTCTAAATGTCACAATATGTTTACAAGTGGGAAACTAGTAGAGTTATTTTCTAAAGAAGTTTTTCTGAGGGTAAATTACTGAAAACAATGGCTAAAAAAGGTAGCTAAATTACTGAAAAGTGGTCAAATAGTTAATAATGTTGAAGAAAACAGACATTGAATTCTGGCACAATTTTGTAAATGATCTAAGGCAGACCTTCCCAAAATAATCCTATGTTTCATTTCCATCTGAAACCTGATATCCGATGTCAAAAATTTTAATCAAAGAGCCAGATACAATTTATAGGGTGTTTTACAATCCATAAAGTGCTTTGATATACACTATTTTAATTTAATTTTAAATGTCATTTAGTGTCAGGAGCATGAAGAATATTCAGCTTATATTTTCATTTCCTATTCTCTTTAACGTCAACTATTTAGGGAAAGCTATACTTGAGAAATCAACTGTTCAAAAAAAAGTATGAATGTGATTTTCTAATTTATATACATATCTTTTAGCGCCTTTAAAGAAATTCAGCAGTTTAATAGATGTGTGAGGATAAAAGATACTTTTACTCTGTGGGATTGTTGAGGAAATGAAATTCAAGCAAATTTGCCAAATTAAAAGACACACTGAAATACAAATCAAGTCATGGGATATATCCAAAGCAGAAGGGACTGAATCAATTAATTAGTTAATATAGAACTTTAAAAAAACTATGGAAAAATACCAACATAAAGAAAATAAAAATACAACCTGAGATAAATGCTTGTATTGCATTAATTTATGAAAAACTATTTCAAATAAGTAAGAAAGGTAAAAAAATAAAATTAAAAAAAACAGAATAGTAGGCAAACCAATGGAGAAGAAATTCACAGAAGAAAAGACAAATAGGTAATAAACGTAAAAATTCTCAATTCTGCTTATAATTATAAACAAGCTACAATATAAAACAGCTAAAGAATAACATCCAAAGTTTGTGACATTGTGAAGAAATGAATTGCTTGAGTCACACAAGGTGTTTATTATATTTCCTTTATCCATTTTGTTCCCGCTATATTTGCTTTACTTGTGTTCTTTCAAAGTAATTTTTTTCACTATGACATAATTGAAGAAACAAAGAAGGTAAACATCCAGATGTCATTTTCCTGCAAATTTTCCTATAATCCCTAAAAACATAGAAATAAAGAAAGATATATTTGGTTCTATTCAAGTTTGTTCAGTCCATGAAAGGAGTGCTACTGTGGTCCCTGGAATAGAATCCTTTGAAATCACATTTACAGTGGCACACTTTTGATTCTTTATAGACAGCCACAGTTAGAATACATCAAAAAGTGGAAAGTGAGTTTAATATTTTATTTGATTACTTTTTAATTCTATGATCAATATTTTCTTGAAATAAAAAGAAAGTGTGAAATAGAGATATAGAGAAGGAATCTGTAAACTTTTGTTTGCCTATTTTCTTTCCTCTCTTCCATTTTTGCTTTCTTCCAAAATTCACACTCTGATATAATTTATTTCACTGATTTCAGGTCTTTTACATTTTAAGAGTTAGCAACATTTCAAAACTTACAGAGCATGACATGATGATACCAACTTTTTATTTTGTCAAGAAAATAGAATTTTAAAGCCAAGTACCATATACTATCATCATGATTTCATAAAAGGAATGACCTTTGCTCAGTGAGATAGAGATGAAAACATTACTCAGAGTCTAAATAGTTTGGAACAATGAGAGGACCGGAAGGACTGCACCAAGAAAAACTCCCTTAAGCAAGAGAGGGCTGGGTGCAACCCTGACCTGAGTAGCTCTCTTGTATTTATTCGGGAGTGAACAATATTATGTGGAAATGAAAGCAGAAAAATAAGTTAATAAATCATGTGAGACATACCATGACTCTAGTTGACCACCTACACATATACATTAGCAAACTCAGGAAAAAAGCAAGGGGCTTAGTAGGGCGTGAAGGTGGGCTCAATATTCCTTAATAACAGAAGCATTTCAACTTGAAAGGAAAAACACTTTTGCTGTTTTCATTGTATGCTATTTCCAGCACGTCTTTTTTCCTTGGTTGAGCAGCTGCTGTGCTCAGCGTGTGCTGCGTTCAGCACAGATTTCTCTTGCTTTTTCTCTTTTGTCCTCTGTATTCCCACAGTTTTTGTTGTTGGCACTTACTTTTTAAAACTTTTTATTTTAAAATAATTATAGATTTGTAGGAGGTTTGTTTTTAAAAAAAGTAAAGAGAGATTCTATATATCCTTTAACCAATTCCTCCTAATGGTAAGATCTTGCAAAATTATAATACAATAGCAAAACCATAAAAATAACATGATAAAATCAACTGGCCTTATTCATATTTCATTAGCTTTATGTGTTCTCATTTGTGTGTGTATGTGTGCATGATTTTTTGCAATGTTATTACAATTGTGTGACTAAAATCACAATCAATATATTAACAGTAACATCACCTTAAAGTTACCTTGTGTGGCCAACTTATAAACATAGCCAAACCTCCACTACATCTGTAACCACTGGCAACAACTCATCTGTACTCCACATCTATAATTTTGATACTTTGAAAACATTCTATTAATTGAATGATATGGTATTGACCTATTATCTTTGGCTTTTTTTGCATAACATAATGTTCTTAAGATCCATCCAAATTCTTGTGCATAGCAATAGTTTGTTGCTTTCTGTTTTGAGTATGGATGCACCACAGTTTATTTAATGACTCACATATTGAAGTATATTTTAGTATTTTCCAGTTTGAAGCTACTATAAATAAAGCTGCTATGAACATTTGTGTGAGGTTTTGGTGTGAACAGGTTTTACTGTATCTATGATAAATGCCCAAGAGTGCAATTCTTAGGTCACATGGTAGTTGTAGATTTAGTTTTTCTGTTTGCTTGATTTTTTAAAACATAAATTCCCTTTAAGGCACCCGGGTGGTGCAGTTAAGTGTCCAACTTCAGTTAAGGTCATGATTTCATGGTTCTGTGGGTTTGAGCCCTGCATCAGGCTCTGTGCTGACAGCTCAGAGCCTAGAACCTGTTTCAGATTCTTTCTCTCTCTCTCTCTCTCCCCCTCCCCTGCTTGCAAGCTGTTTATCCCTCTCAAAAATAAATAAACATTAAAAAAATTAAATAAATAAAAAATAAATTCCATTTATTATCTGAAGAATATTTTGCAGGATATAAAATTTGTGGTTGGCAATGTTTTTATTTCAGTACTTGAAAAATGTTTTGCCATTTCTTTCTGGACTCTGGTGTTCTGTGTAAGAAATCTCCTGTTAATAAAATTTGTGTTTCCATATAAGTAATGTATTAATCCTCCCAGGCTGTTTTCAGGATATTTTATTTATTTTTATGTTTCAGAACTTTAAGTCTTAGGTGTTTTGGCATGGATTTATTTTGGTTTATCCTATTTAGGGTATTCTCAACTTCTTGAATCAGTATGTTTATGATTTTTATCAAATTATGCAAGTTTTAAGCCATTGTTTATTTGAAAAAATTTGTTTTATTTTGTCTTTCTTTTTCTGAGATCCTGATGGTATACCTCTTTCATGGTATTCCCACAAGTCCCTATGCTCTGTTTTGTTTTCCCACTTTATTTTCTTTCTGTTGTTCACACTGGGTAAGTTCTATTGCTCTGTTCTAAAATTCACTGATTTTATCCTCTGTCATTTCCACTATACTATTCATCCCATTGAGTGATCTTTAAATTCCATTATCAGGGGTGTCTGGGTGGCCCAGTCAGTTAAGCGGCTGACTTCGGCTCAGTCATGATCTCGCAGTCTGTGAGTTCGAGCCCCGTGTTGGGCTCTGTGCTGACAGCTCAGAGCCTGGAGCCTGTTTCGGATTCTGTGTCTCCTTCTCTCTAACCCTCCCCCATTCATGCTCTGTCTCTCTGTCTCAAAAATAAATAAACGTTAAAAAAATTAAATTTCATTATCTAATTTTCTATTTATGTAATTTACCTCTGGTATTTTATTTTATATTTTCTATTCCTTTGCTAAAATTTTCTGTTTTTAATTGTTTCAAATTTGTTCATGAAAACGTTGCTCATGAAAACCCTTTTTTTTTACAGATGGATTAAACCCCTTGTCAGATGATTTTAACATCAGTCATGTAAGTATTGGCATCTTCTGACATTATTTTCTTTATCAAGTTGACATTGTCCTAGTTCTTAAAAAACCAAGTGGTTTCTATTGTATCCTGGGCATTTAGGTTAATTTTTGAGACTTTGGGTCTTACTTAATCTTTTTAAGCAGGGATTCATCTTATTTAAGTGTAGCACACAGGTCATGGTGAATGGAAGTTGTTTTCCCTTGGACTCCACTGACTGCACACAATAAAAAAGTGTACTACTGCCTCATATCACCTCATTGAAGATGTGTAAGCTGTAAGCTCAATTTCCTTGCTTAAACTAGGGATTACAATCGTAGAAGTATATCACCTAGCCCAGTTCCCACAGCCTTTTAAACCTTTTTAGCATGAGTGATAATGGAAGTTCAGTTCACTACGGGGATATGCTGACAGAATGGAGATATGAAATGGAGTGGCAGCTACCAATCCTTCTTAATACCACTTTATTTACTTTCACTGTTGCTGAATGTGAGTGGATACTCATTTCCTTTTGAAACTCTGCTGACACTGGGGGGAATGAAGAATCAGAATGCCAACTAGGCTGTCTTAAGTTTGGGGTTGGTGTGGAGATCAAAACCCTGCTTGAACCCATTGAGATTACCAAGGTGAGGGAATTGAAGCACTGCTTGCTGCAATTACATGGTGAATGGAAAAGTAACTTTCTTCTTAGTTATTCCAATATTACTTTGGATGGGATTTGAGAGAAGCCTGGGCTGGGGATGGAAATGAGATCCTTGCTTGGTCCTGTCAACACCACCATACAGGGGAAATAAAACACCAGCCCCTGCTTCTCTATGAAAGAGGAGGAAGGCAGATAAACTCTCCACTAACCATACCAGGATTTGCATGGGTGGGGGGAATGGCAGTTTCTTCATTGGTGTTTGGCAGAAGTAAGTGGTACTGTAAACAAAGTTTTTCTGTTGTTAGGATAACCTTTTTCCAGCAATTTGGCTAAAGGGAACAGGTTTTTAAATTTCTTTTTCCAACTGTGCTAATCAGTGGTTTTTAGATGGGAGTTTGTCCATTTTTCCATTCAGAATATATAAAAAGCAAAAAGAACTCTATTACAGCCTTATTAAAGCCTCATTTTCTTGCCACCTTAACCTCTTCTTCTCATCGTTCAGAGTCTTCTTATAACTTCTTGTGTTTATTTCGTTTTTTGTTTTTGTTTTTTTTTTTGCTTTGTTTTTGTTTTTTTTACAACCAGGGAATTCTATTTGTAAGAGGGAAGACTGGGAGAAATAGGATTCCCATCATGGAAAACCTGAAACTTACAAGGGGATTTTAACACAAAAAGAAGGAGAACATAATCTCAGAATAAAAGATAGTCCTTTTAAAGAAAAATAGCTAGAAATCCTATGCTAAAATATAAAATTAACATGCCCCACGGGGTTTTTTTTTGTTTTTTACTTTATCAAAGACCATAAAAATCCAAGTAACTTACCAGCAAGAAGCCCCAATTATTGACAAGATTGGCACAAAATGTGTCACAAGTGTTTATATAGTTTGGCTTTTAAGCTGTTTAAATGGGTTGGATAGGTTGAAGATTTAAGCTAAAGAGACTACCAATGTAAAAATGTTTCCCTCACTAATTTCAGAGTAGGAATACAGATGATAGATAGATAGATGATAGATAGATAGATAGATAGATAGATAAATAGACAGATTGTAAATATATATGCAACCAAAATGGTGGTACCTGAATACACAAAAAAGTTAATAACAAACATAAAGTAACTAACTGATAATAATGCAATAATACTAGAGGACTTTAACACAGCATTTACATCAATGGATAGTTCACACAAACAGAAAATAAATAAGGAAACAATGGTTTTGAATGACACACTGGACCAGGTGGATTTAAAAGATATATTCAGAACATTCCATTTTAAAATAGCAGAAAGCACATTCTTTTCAAGTATGCATGGAACATCCTTTAGAACATATCACCTATTAGGTCACAAAACAAAACAAGTCTCAACATATTCAAATGGATTGAAGTCATACCATGAATCTTTCCTGACCACAATGCAATCAAACTGGAAGTTAACCACAAGAACAACTCTGGACAGAGCACAAATATATGGAGATTAAATAGCATGCTGAAAAACAATGAATGGGTCAAAAAAGAAATCAAATAAGAATTTAAAAAGTATATGGAAACAAATGAAAATAAAAACACAACTGACCAAAATTTGGGGGATGCAATAAAGTAGTTCTAAGAGGGAATTTCTAGCAATACAGGCCCATCTCAAGAAGCAAGAAAAATTAAGAAAAAATAAAATAAAACCTAACTAACCTTATACCCAAAGGAACTGGAAAAAGAAGAAAAAACAAAACCCCAAACCAGCAAATGTAAATAATAAAAATTTCAGCAGAAAAAAATTTTATGGAAGCTAAAAAATAGAATATATCAATGAAACCAAGAACTGGTTCTTTGGTAAAAATCAATACATTAGTAAACCTCTAGCCAGAATAACCAGAGAGAAAGAGAGAGAGAGGATTCAAACAAAATCACAACTGAGAGATGAGAAATAACAACCAATACCTGAAAAATACAAATAATTTTAAGAGGATAGTATGAAAAAATTTATGCCAACAAATTGGACAACTTAGAAGAAATGGATAAATTCCTAGAAACAGATAACCTACCAAAACTGAAGCAGGAAAAAATATAAAATTTTAACTGACCAATTACTAGTGAAGAAATTGAATCAGTAATCAAAAAACTCCCAACAAACAAATGTCTAGGACCAAATGCTTTTACAGGGGAATTTCACCAAACATGTAAAGAAGAGTTAATACTTATTCTTCTCAAACTATTCCAAAAAATAGAAGAGGAAGGAAAACTTCCCTATTTATTCTATGAGGCCAGCATTACTCTGATACCAAACCAGAAAAAGACATTATGAAAAAGAAGACTACAGGCCAATAATTCTGATGAACATAGAAGCAAAAACCCTTAGCAAAATACTTTCAAACTGAATACAATATATATTTTTAAAAAATCATTGATCAGGATCAAGTGGAATATATTCCCAGGATTAAAGAATGAATCAATATTCTCAAATCAACATGATATATAACATCAATAATAGAAAGGGTAAAAACCACATGATCATTTCAATAGACACAGAAAAAGCAATTGACAAAAAAAGTAGGGGCACTTGGGTTGTTCAGTCAGTTAAACGTCCGACCTCAGCTCAGCTCATAAGCTCATCGTTCATGGGTTTAAGCCTCATGTTGGGCTCTGTGCTGACAACTCAGAGCCTGGATTCTGCTTCCAATTCTGTATCTTCACCTCTCTCTGTCCCTCCCCTACTCGCACTCTGTCTCTCTCTGTCAAAAATAAATGAACATTGAAAAATAAATTTAAAAATCCTCAACAATCTAGGTTTACAGGGTAGATATCTCACCATGATAAAGGCCATATGTGAAAAAACCCACAGCAAATATCATACTCAATGGAGAAAAACTGGGAGCTTTTACCGTAAGATCAGGAACAAAACATGGATGTACACTATCACCACTTTTAATCAACACAACACTGGAAATCCTAGCCATAAATAATCAGACAAGAAAAATAAATAAAAGGTATCCAAATCAGTAAGAAGTAAAACTTTCACTATTTGCAGATGACATAATACTATATATAGAAATACTGAAAGACTCCGCAAAAAAATGCCTAGAATTGATAAATGAATTCAGTAAAGTCACAGGATACAAAATCAATGTACAAAAATCTGATGCATTTTATATGCTAATACAGAAGTAGTGGAAAGAGAAATTTAAAAAAAATTACAATTGCTCCAAACATAATAAAGTACCCAGGAATAATCCTAACCAAAGAAATGCAAGACCTGTACTCTGAAAACTATAAAACACTGATGAAAACCAATTGAAGATGGCACAAGGAAACAGAAAGACATTCCATGCTTATGGAGTGGAAGAACAAACATTGTTAAAATGTCTATACTACCCAAAGCAATCTACACATTTAATGCAAACTTTATCAAAATACCAGCAGCATTTTTCACACAATTGGAAAAAATAATCCTAAAATTTGTATGGAACCAAAAAAGACCAATAATAGCCAAAACAATCTTGAAAAAGAAAAGTGAAGCTTAAAATATCACAGTTCCAGACTTCAAGTTATATTACAAAGCTGTAATAATCAGTACAGTTTAGTACTGGCACAAAAATAGACATATAAATCAATAAAACCTAATAAAAACCCATAAATAAATCCACAATTATATGAGCAATTAATATTTGAGAAAGTAAGAAAAAGCATGCAATAGGAAAAGGACCGTGTCTTCACTAAATGGCATTGGGAAAAACGGACAGCTAAATGCAAAACTATGAAACTGGACCATTTTCTTACACCATATAAAAATAAATTCAAAAAGGATCAAAGAACTAATTGTGACACCTAAATTCATAAAAATCCTAGAAGAGTGCATAGACAGTAATGTCTCTAACATCATTCATAACAACATTTTTCTAGATATGTATCCTGAGGCAAGTGAAATAAAAGCAAAAATAAACTACAGAGACATCAAAATAAAAAGCTTTTGCACAGTAAAGGAAAAAATCAAAAAAACTAAAAAGCAACATAGTGAATTGGAGAAAATTTTTGCAAATGACTTATCCAATAAAGACTTTAACATGCAAAATATGTAAAGAACATATACAATAAAACACCCAAAGAATAATACAACTAAAATATTGACAGAAGACATGAACAAACATTTCTCCAAAGAAGACATCTGGATGTCTAACAGACACATGAAAAGGTGCTCAACATCACTCATCATCAAGGAAATGCAAATCAAAACTGCAATGAAATGTCACCTCACACCTCTCATAATGGCTAAAATAAAAACAACAGGAAACAAGTGCTGGCAAAGATGTGTAGAAAAAGGAACGCTTCTGCACTTTTGGTGAGAAGGCAAACTGGTGCAGCCACGGTGGAAAACAGGACAGAGGTTCCTTCAAAATTTAAAAATAGAACTACCCTATAATAATGAAAATGTATAAAAAAACCCACTAGTTCAAAGGGATACATGCAGCCCTACACTTATTGCGGCATTGTATACAACAGACCAATGACATAAGCAGCCTGTGTCCATTGATAGGTTAATGGACAAAGAAGATGTAATGTGTGTGTGTGTGTGTGTGTGTGTGTGTGTGTGTGTATGTGTATACTAAATGGCATTGGGAAAAATGGACAGCTAAATGCAAAACAATGAAACTGGACCATTTGCTTACACCATATAAGAATATACACACACATACATACATACATGTATATATGCATACATATATATACACACATATTATATATACAATATGTAATATATATACATATATATGTACATATATATAATTAGATTTTACTCAGCCATAAAAAGGAATGAAATCTTGCCATTTTTCAATGACATGGGTGGAACTAGAGAATGTAATGCTAAGAGAAATAAGTTGTCAGAGAAAGAAAAATACCATATGACTTCATTCATATGTGGAGTTTAAGGAAAAAAAAACAAGCAAAAGGAAGAAAAGATCGCAATAAACTAAGAAACAGATTCTTAACTGTAGAGAACAAAAAGATGGTTACGACAGGGAAAATGGGTGCAAGGATGGGTGAACTAGGTGACAGGGATTAAGGATGGCATTTATTGGGGCATCTGGGTGACTTAGTTAAGTGTCCAACTCGTGGTTGGGCTCAGGTCATGATCTCATGGTTTATGAGATTGAGCCCTATTTGGGCTGTGTGGTGATAGCATGAGACCTGCTTGAGATTCTCTCTGTCTCTCTCTCTCCCCACACACACACACACTCAAAATAAACTTAAAAAAAAAGCATTAAAAGAAAAAAGGATGGCACTTGTTGTGATGAGCACTAGGTGGTTTATGAAATTATTGAAAATTACTGTATTGTACACCTAAAGCTAACACTGTACATTTACTATAATGGAATTAAAATTGAAACTTAATAATAAATATAGAAAAGTAGATAGATAGATAATAGATAGATACCATTAAATTATATTACTTTCATGCATTTCATATTGTATGACAGGAATATGCTATAAAATAGAAATATAAAATAAAACTACACAAAAAATGATTTAAAATAAACTTGTTTTTTCAGCTTTTAAATATTCAACATTTCTTAAATTAAGAAGCTACATAATATCATAATTTATTAAGAAAAATAGAATAATGCCCAACCCTAGTTGATTCTTTTAATAATTATTTCCAGTAATGTGTAGTTAACCTTTGAACAACATGGATTTGAACTGCACAAGTCACTTATGTGACTTATGTGAAACTTATGTGACATAGTGCAGTACTATAAATGTATTTTATTTTCCTTATGTGACACAGTGCAGTAATATAAATGTATTTTATTTTCCTTATGAGTTTTTAAAAATATTTTTCTCTACTTACTTTATTGTAAGAATACAGTATATGATACATAAAATATATAAAATATGTTTTGACTTCTTATGTTATCAATAAGGCTTCTGGTCAACAGTAAGCTATTGGCAGTTAAATGTTGAGGGTATCAAAACTATATGTGGATTGTCAACTGTGCAGGTCAGCACCACTATTCTCCATGCTACTTAAGGGTCAACTGTCATTTCTTTCACTACAATCTCCAGGTACCTTTGGTAATGTATATCACTTGCTAACCAAAAGCTTTAATTTTTCATAAATTTAATGATAATTAGTATTAAATGATAATACAGGAAACAAAAAGTGTTTATTAAGCAAAACCAAAGAAGAAAATAAACAGAGTTATATTCTTGCTGTTATATGCTATTTCAGAAGACACAGAGTAATTTCTGTACTACAAACACAGAGGAAATCTAAAATAAAAAGAAATTATATAAACAATATAAAATTAACAAGTAAAATATTTTTGGGAGCTTATTTATTTTTCATAGAAAGGAGTTAAGGTATAAAATTTTTAGTGTTGACTTGTAAGAATATGGCGGAGTAGGAGATTCCCAGCTCACTCCTTCCACAAAGACACCTTGATAAAAGCCACATCAGTGCATCAAACCTAGAAAACAACCCAAAGTTTGACAGAACAGACTTTCCACAGTTAATGATAAAAATGAGGACACATTAATAAGTGTAGCCGGGTTGGAGACATACTTGGGAACGAAATCCAACAAATGGGAGGGACCCAACAAGCATAGAAAAGGAAAAGAAGCAGGCCACACACCAGGGACCCCAGACATAGGGAACCTTTTGGGGAATATGCGTCCTCATAACATTTGGCTTTGAAAACTAGTGGGACCAAGCTCTTTAAGTTTTTATAACTGGTGGGGCTTACTTTGGGGTACTTAAAAAATCACCAGGCTCTACTCTGGCAGAGCCAGAGGGTGATAGAAAACTGAGTCCCCATCCTTATAAAACAACCCCACTGAGATACATCATAGAAGTAGCAGCTTATTTTTTAAGTTTATTTGACAGAGAGAGAGAGAGAATGAGAGAGCAGGGGAGGAAAAGAGATCAAGAAGAGAGAAAATCCCAAGAAGCCTCAACGTAATCAACATAGAGCCCAATGTGGGGTTCAAACTCACAAACTGTGAGATCATTACCTGAACCAAAATCGAAAGTTGGAGGATGAACCAACCGAGCCACCTAGGTGCCCCTAGAAGTAGAAGTTTAAAAATTCTTATCTATCTATCTATCTAGAAACTTCTCCAAGAACAAAAGAACTGGCATATATCATTTCTCTGCCTCCACCCCTAATCCAGATAGCCAGATAGCTGCAGGAAACAGCACACTCTCCACCTAATGTGCTAACACTGTATAATCTTCCACCACATTCTCCTGCTGATCCACCCCATCCAACTCACTTCACTAGGCAGAGGTCCCTCCAAACTGGCTCCTGCCATATCTCATATTAAAGCAGCCTCAGCAGGGACCAGCACCACTCCAAAGTGACTCCTGCCCTGGGGAGAGGGGAAGATGGTCACACACACCTGTAAACTCACAGTCCCATCAATAGAACATGCAGAGAGGGTTCTCAGATTATCAGTGCACCTGCAGACCCAGCAGGCATCTGACATGGCTGTCAACCCCACCTACCAACAAAGCCGAGAACACCTGGCAAGTCTTTGCTATGGCAGCCTCAACAGTTTGACTGGGGACAGACATTGGGATTACCTATAAGTTCCATCCACCAACAAAGTCCTTTCAGGGGACAAGGCAGGGACAACACCCTATAGTTTGGTGTAACCAAGCCTCAGCATACTGCCTAAAGGCAGGCATCTAGACAGAGTGCTGACACTATCCAATTACAAGTCCAGGATGGCCCCAGACTAGCCCCTTAACAGCACAGGGATTAAACCCTGTCCACAACAGGTAAAATGGGCCCCTGAAGCTGATTGGATTAAAGGCACACAAGCTCAGACACAACAGTAGGATGCACACAACCCACACAGAAAGCACCCCTGAGGCTCCTGGTTCTAGTGAACAGGGGACATTTTGCTATAGGATACCAAAGGATCTCTTCTTATAAGGCCACTATCAAGATGAGAAGACTACCAACTTTCCTAATACACAGAAACAAACACAGAGGGGCGCCTGGGTAGCTCAGTCAGTTAAGTGTCTGATTCTTGGTTTCAGCTTGGGACATGATCTCACAGTTTGTGAGTTCAAGCCCCTGCTTGGGCCTCTCTCTCTCCTTCTCTCTCTCCCCTGCTCATTCTCTCTCTCAAAATAAATAAACTTTAAAAAGAGAAACACAGAAAGACAGACAAAATGAAGAAACAGGACTACTTTCCAAATAAAAGAATAGGACAAAACCACAGCAAAATAGCTAAGTGCAATGGGAATAAGCAATATGCCTGATAAATAATTCAAATAATGGTCAAAGAGCACATACGGGACTTGGGAAAAGAATGGAAGACCTCAGTGAAACCCTTAAAAAAGAGAAGATTTTTAAAAAATAAGAAATTAAGAACTCAGTAACTGATATTAAAAGGAAATCAATTGTAGAGCAGAGGAGGCAGAAGGATGGATTAAAAATCTTGGAGACCGAATATTGGAAAACAACCAAGCTGAACAGCAAACTGTAATAGTAGTAGTAGTAGTAGCAGCAGCAGTAATAGTTGTAGTGGTAGTAATAGTAGTAGTACATGAGATTAGGTTTAGAAACTCAGTGACAATCAAGTGTAATAGCATTTTCATTATATGAGTTCCACAAGAAAAGAGTAAAAAAGAATCAGAAAGTTTATTTGAAGAAATAATAGATGGAAAATTTCCTAACCTGGGAAAAGAAACAGACATCAAGCTCCAGGAGGCACTGAGAGTCCCCAGCAAAATCAACCCAAGAAGAACCACACCAACACACACCATAAGTAAATGGCAAAAGAGTTATAATGAGAGAACTTTAAAAGCAGCAAAAGAAAAGAGTTACATGTAAGGGAAACCCCATAAAGTTATCAGCTGATTTTTCAGCCTAAATGTTGCAGGCCAGAAAGGAGTGGCATGATATACTCAAAATACTGGAAAGATAAAACCTTCAACCAAGAACCCATCAAGTTTATCATTCAGAATAGAAGGAAAGACAAGCAGTTTTTTAGACAAACAAAACTTAAAGGTGTTCATCACCACTAACCCAGTCTTACAAGAAAGGTTAGAGGGAATTATTAGACTGAAAAGAAAAGGCCATAATCGTAAGAAAATTATGAAAGGAAAAAAATTCACAAGTAAATAAAAGCATACTAAAAGTAGTAGAATAATCACTTCAAAAACCACTGTAGAGGTTAAAGTACAAAATCGATAAAGTAATTTATATGTGCAAAATCAATCAAGGGGTTCACAAAATCAAAGGATGTAAATTATGACATCATATACAGAAAAGGGAGAGTAAACATTTGATGTTTTTAGAATGGTTCAAACTTAAGTACCTATCAAATTAATATAGCCTGGTATATGCATAAGGTTCATTATATATGAACCTAATGGTAACAACAAATCAAAAACTTATTATAGGTATGCAAAAAATAAAAAGAAGGAATCCAAGCATATCACTAAAGAAAGCCATCAAATCACAAGGGAAGATGTCAAGAGAAGAAGGGAACAGGGAACTATAAAAATGACCATGAAACAAATAACAGAATGGTAATGGTAACAAGTACATACTTATCAATAATTACTTTAAATGTAAACAAACTCTATGTACCAAGCAAAAGATAAAAGGTGAGCAAATGGATAAAAAAAACAAGACCCATGTATATGCTGTCTACAAGGGACCACTCAGAATTAAAGTCACATGCAGACTGAAAGTTAAGGGATGGAAAAATATTTACCATGCAGATGGAAGCAAAAAGAAAGTGGAGGTTAGCAATACTTATATCAGAAAAAATAGACAATAAAATAAAAACTGTAACAAGAAACAAAGGAGGACACTACATATAATGTATAATTTATACAAATTTATACAACGTATATAATGTATAAATTATTTACATGTAATTGTAATTATATATATATTATATATTTTATAATTATAAAAGGAACAATTAAACAAGAGGATATAACAATTGAAAATATTTATGCACCCAGCAGGGAAGCAGCTAAGTACATCAAGCAGCTGTTAACAAACACAAAAACATAAATTGACAGTAATACAATAATAGTATAGTACTTTAATACTCCACTTACATGAATGGATGCATCATCCAGACAGAAAATGAGCAAGGAAACAGTGTTTTTGAATGACATATTGGACCAGATGGACATAACAGACATACCCACACACTTCCAAAACTCGCACGGGAAGAAATGGAAAACTTGAACAGACCCATAACCAGCGAAGAAATTGAATCAGTTATCAAAAATCTTCCAAGAAATAAGAGTCCAGGACCAGATGGCTTCCCTGGGGAATTCTACCAGACAGTTAAAGCAGAGATAATACCTATCCTTCTCAAGCTGTTTAAAAAAATAGAAAGAGAAGGAAAACTTCCAGACTCATTCTATGAAGCCAGCATTATTTAGATTCCCAAACCAGACAGACACCCAGCAAAAAAGGAGAACTGAAAGCCAATATCCCTGATGACTATGGATGCAAAAATTCTCAACAAGGTACCAGTAAATCGAATTCAACAGCAGATAACAAGAATTATTCACCATGATCAAGTGGAATTCATTCCTGGGCTGCAGGTCTGGTCCAATATTCGCAAATCAATCAATGTGATACATCACATGAATAAAAGAAAAGATAAGAAACATATGATCCTGTCAATCAATGCAGAAAAAGCATTTGACAAAATTCAGCATCTTTTCTTAATAAAAACCCACGAGAAAATCGGGATAGAAGGAACATACTTAAACATCATAAAAGCCATTTATGAAAAGCCCACAGCTAATACCATCCTCAATGGGGAAAAACTGAGAGCTTTCCCCCTGAGATCACTCTCAACACTGTTGTTTAACATAGTGTTGGAAGTTCTAGCATCAGCAATCAGACAACAAAAGGAAATAAAAGGAATCAAAATTGGCAAAGATGAAGGCAACCTTTCACTTTTTGCAGATGACATGATATTATATATGGAAAACCTGATAAACTCCAGCATAACTGGAGAGTGTTATGCTGAGTGAAATAAATCATACAGAGTAAGACAGATACCATATATTTTCACTCTTAGGTGGATCCTGAGAAACTTAACAGAAAACCATGCAGGAGGGGAAGGAAAAAAAATAAGAGAGGGAGAGAGCCAAACCATAAGAGACTCTTTTTTTTTTTCTTATTTTTAAATTTTTTTTTCAACATTTATTTATTTTTGGGACAGAGAGAGACAGAGCATGAACGGGGGAGGGGCAGAGAGAGAGGGAGACACAGAATCGGAAACAGGCTCCAGGCTCTGAGCCATCAGCCCAGAGCCCGACGCGGGGCTCGAACTCACGGACCGCGAGATCGTGACCTGGCTGAAGTCGGACGCCCAACCAACTGCGCCACCCAGGCGCCCCCATAAGAGACTCTTAAAAACTGAGAATAAACTGAGGGTTGATGGGGCAGGGGGTGGGAGGGAGGGGAAAGTGCATGATGGGCATTGAGGAGGGCACCTGTTGGGATGAGCACTGGGTGTTGTATGGAAACCAATTTGACAATAAATTTCATATTAAAAAAAGGACCTATAAACCGAGAATAAAGAGCAGATCCAAGATGGGGTCCATTAACTAGAGTCTTGCAGGAATCAGTGAATCTTATTTTTAACTTGTAACCTCATAAATTCTGGAAAGAGAAAAAAATCGCTCCAAAACAAAGCCTGGAAATTCAGAAAATTAAGTGGATCCATGCAGATAGATTTTATAATTTAAAATTTTTAATAATAAATGTGATTTTAAAATAATTAGTAAGTTTTCATTTACTTATAATAATCATAAATCAGCAGAACAAAGGGATATCCAGTATATATGCTTTCCCTTTTTATAAGGTCAACTTAGAAGTCAGAGAGAGAGGAAGTGTACCTTAAATAGGGAAAACATTTACATAAACATTGCTGGAGATTAACAGGACTGTAATAATTGTTGCGTTTGTACAGTGTCTCCTTCAGTGACACTGACACCAGCGCCAATCCCATCTAATAAAAAAAATAGCTTTTTTACTCTTGTCATTAAGCATTGCATATTTTTGTCATCCTCATATTTATAAAGAAATAGCAATTGGAAGTAGTGAGAAAGTGTCACACTTGCAGCACCTAATTGCTTTTCCCTGAGCTTTATTTTGAATATTTTTTCAGCTTAATTTTCTCTTTAAGAAGCTTTGTTGAGAGTTCACTGTGAGAAGAACATACCCATCTTGTTCCACATTCTAAAGTTTAGCAGAAAATACTGCTCCATAGAAGGGCTTTTGAGCACAAAACATCTATACAAATTTCCAATGATGTGCTGACCAGAATGAGTCATTTTATGTCTAATAAAATGAAGCAGCTATGTAGATCTCTAAATGAATCTTTTTTTCCTGGCTGGTGTTGGCATAGTGTTGGTGAAACGTGGTACCAAAGGAGAACAAGGCATCTCTGCTTTCTCTGTGTGTTTCTTACACAGGACACATAAAAATATAGATTCTGTTGCCATCAGTTATGTTTATTTATGTATGTATTAATGGGCTGCATTAAAAATGAAGTTTTTGTAGCATGTACTTTTATAAATATAAAAATCCTTGTGGAGTGTCATTTTGCATGCTATCAGCCTCTACATTTTTGCATTTGACAGGAAAGAGGGGTTCTTGGGTCAGATACTTGTTATTCATGAAAGCAAAGAGAATACTCAAAAAAAGATCTGAGTACTTTGAGTTGGTAAATTACTGCTACCTTGACTACATGAGCATTTGTGCCTTCTCATTTGTGACGACCTTCTAAGATCATTTATGTTTTTTGGACTCATACATTTTGGAGTATCAGCTGAGAGTAATATGAAATGCCTTAAATTATCTGCATAAAATCCTCATGACAGAATGAATAATAGGCATATAATTAATTATATGTTAGCACCAGGCCATGGCTGGTGTTTTTGAGCCTTCCCTTTTCTGATGGCTTAGATATGCATGACTGTTATTCTCTTTACTCTAGACACTGTAGCCAACAGTTGTCTCTTAGTATTAAGGTTCCTCTCTAGCCATTCATGTTACAATGTAAATCATATTTTACTCTACCCAGGGGCATTTGAATTTTGATAGATGGCAAAATCCTTAAAACTATATAGTATATTATGCATATTTCATTTAAAACATATCAGAAAACATAAAATAATGCTTTTAATCATAGGGACCTTTGAAATTACATAAAGTAATCTGAATATAATAATAATTATCATCATTCAAATTTTGAATGCCAGGAACTTTACATGCGTTACCTCATTTGGGCTTCAGCAACCCTATAATGTAGTTGCTAATATTATTTTTATCGGACATTTATTGTTTCATTCCACTTATTATTTATCAGTTAATCAGTGATGGGAACACATTAGCAAATAAAAGAAAAAATACTCTCACAGTGTTAACATTTTAATGGAATAACATAGGTTAAATAAGGATGAAGTATGCACTCATTTTGATGAGAACTGAGAAATGTACGTTAATTGTTGAAACATTACATTGTACACCTAAAATTAATATAACAGTGTATATTAATTATACCTGAATAAAAACAATTCTCATGATGTTAACATTTTAGTAGAGTAATACAGATTTAAAAATGACTAAGATACAGGATATTAGTATATTATATAGAGATAAGTAACATGGACAAACAGAAAAAGGTAAAGTGTATCAGAAATAAATATATAAAGGAAAAGGACATAAGCATGATGGTGGCATAAGTTATCCCTCCTTTTTGTCCCCTTTTTAATAGCTAGTTAGGCATTCATGCATAAACAAAAGTGCCTCTGTAAGAGTTGTGGTATTAAGCACCATATGCCAAGGGCTATTGATGGAGTCTTCCCCACTTGCACATCTGGTAATTGGCAGATAAACCTCAGTATGAGATGTAGAACCAATGGAGTCAGCAGTCTTGCCCCAATCCTTCAAGTTTCAGTCAGGGCTGATTCAGGCAGATACACAAGAGTGAAATAAAATTTGAAGAAATCCATCTTTCTTAAGTGGAAATTGCAGCATGCCATTGTAACTAATAATATAGCAATTTGGACACAGTAAAGAGTGTAAGATGAACTTTGCCAGTGCTATGCTCCATGAGAACAGAATATGGCCCTCAAATATCTGGTTGTAATTTCCCCTAGGGAAAATAAAATTATAGTGAATAAATGCCCAGCTACCCCCAGATATGTGGGATGCTGCTGGAGAAACTTCTTTCTCTCTAGTAGCACCCAGAGTACTGAAGTGAGATATCCATGACTGGAATTGGGGAGATCAGAAAAGAGGCAGATAAGAATACCAAAGGACATTAAAGGGATGTGATTTCTTCCAACTGCATATGCGATTTCATCAGCAAGTTTTTCCACAAGCCTTTTAAATAAATGCACCTGAGGACCCTTACTGGGCCTGTGGGCACATCCAATACTCCAAATGCTAAGCTCGCATCTTCCCCTACTCTGAGTCAGGTTCCTTGTGTACACACCTGAGTGATACAGTAAGAGCAAGTCTGGCAAATTAGTGTTATCAGAGAAACAAACAAGGATATGTGGGAAAGGATAAAACATATACTTGAGCTGTAGTGCCACCCTTGGGAAGACAAGAAAGGTTTCCAGCAGACAGGTGAGTAATAAGAACCAGAGAAGATATAAAAGCTTAAGAATTTGCTACAAGAGTAATCAAGAAGAGCAAATCATAAAGGCAGAGAAAGTCCCAGATATAACACTACCTATGAAAAGCATACCACATCTGAAGGCAGTTAATAATTAAAGAGGTGTATATTACTTCAAATGTGAAAGTAACAACACAAAACTACAAAAGACATGAAAACCAAGGGAAATGTAATTTCTAAAAGTTAGCAATAATTCTTTAATAACTGAGTGCAAAATCATAAAATTCTGCAATCTAGGTAGTAAAGAATTCACAATAGTTGTTTTGAAAAAAAAAAAAACTCAAAGAGTTATAAGAAAACTGAGAGAGACAATTCAGCTAAACCATGAAAAACATACAGACTTAAAATGAGATATTTGCCAAAAAAGATAAGTTTTTAAAAAAGAACCAAACAACAATTCTGGAGCTCAGGAACTCAATGAAGAAAATTAAAAAGCCATATAGAGCATCTGTAACGGAGTAGAGCAAATCGAATACAGAATAAATAAACTAGATGACAGGGATTTAGAAGTAACAGCCAGAAAAGAATATCAGCAACAACATAGAATGAAAATTACTGAAGAAAGCCTACATGATTTTTGGGAATTCCTCAAAAGAAGAAAGAGAATAAGCAGAATTTCAGAACTAGGAGACAAAGAGAAAATGAGCAGAAATCTTATTTAAAAAATAATAGCTAAGAACCTCCCAAACTTGGGAAAATACTTGGATATCCAGGTTCATGAAGCTAACAGGTCACCACAGTATCTCCATAAGGAAAAGACCTTCTCCAAGATGTTTTGCTGAAAATGTCAAAAGTCAAAGATAAAGAGAGAATCCTAAAAGTAGGAAGAAGGAAAAAAATTGTAACGTTCAAAGAAACCCACATTAGTTTCAGGTAAAAATCAGCTGATTTTGGAGCAGAAACCTCACAGGCCAGGAAAAAATGAAATGACATATTCAGCGTTGAAAGAAAAAAGAATTCCAGGCAAAATTCTATCCAGCAAAGTTATCCTTCAGATATTAAGGGACATAGACTTTTCTAGACAAAAGCCTGGGGAGTTTATTGCCACTACATCTCCCTTGAAATGAATGCTGAAACATCAAGATGAAATTAAAGGTGATGATGAATGTATATGAAAGTATAAAAGGATAAAGGTGAATATACAGTCAGATATAGTAGCTTTAATTCTGAAATAGGATGGCATGTAAAACATTTAACTATAATATAAAAGTTAAATACAAGGATTATTATAAATCATTATACAAAAAATATAGCTTTTAAAATTAATTAATACACAATATAATAGAGGAAGTGACATCAAGAATAAAAATAAGGTAAAGCAAAATGGTGGAGCTTTTGTATATTATCAAGATTAATTTGTTATCATATTAAAATGGAATGTTTTATTTATAAGATATTTTATATAAGCCTTGTGGTAACCACAATTCAAAAACATACACTAGATGAATCTAGTGTAAGATAAGATAAGAAAGGGGACAGATAAGACAGGATAAGAAAGGGGAGACAGAATAAACAACCATGGAAAATCACCAACTTACAAAGTCGGCAGAAACAATGGGGAAAAGAAACAAAAGGAATACAAAACACCCAGAAAGTTAATAATAAGATGGCATTTGTCTTTACATATTAATAACTACTATAATGTAAATGGTTTGAATTCACCAGTTGAAAGTCATGGAGTGGCTGGCTGGATTAAAAAAAAAAGGAATCAGGGCACTTGGGTGTCTCAGTAAGTTAAGCATCTGACTCTTGATTTCACCTCAGTAATGTAAATTGGTTCAGGCAATATGGAACACAGTATGGAGGTCTTTCAAAGACTTAAAAATGTAACTACCCATATTATCCACCAATTCCACTATTGGATATATATATATATATATATATATATATAGGAAATGAAAATAGGACATTGAAGGGATATCATCACTCCCATGTTTACTGCATGATTTTTCACAGTAGCCAAGATATGGAAACACCTTAAATGTCAGTGGAAAATGGATAAATAAGATGTAACTAAATATTTACCAATGTGTTAGAAACAAACCTTGCCATTTGTGAAAACATGGCTGGCTAAGGGCAGTATAATAATAGAGATAAGTCAGTGAGGCTGGTAAGATGGTGGAGTAGGAGTAGTGTAACTTTCTCTTGCCCCATAGATACAAATAGATAACATGCACAGTGTAAATAACACAGAAAATGAAGTGAAGAATGGCAGTACAAACTCCATAACTATGGAGAAGAGGATACATTGAAGAAGGTATGAAGAGCAGAGACACAATGGGGAGCTCAATGGGCCCAGGCCATCTGCAGTCAGGATGGAGCCAGGGGCACAGAAAAAGGTGACAAACAGACTACCACACTAGGAGCCCACATTGGGAAGACAAATACTCATAACATTTGGCTTTGAAATTGAGAGGGACATAATTTTCTGACTTATTACAATAGAATTTTTTAAATCAGTGAACTCATCTCTGGGAGAGCCTGAGGGCCTTAGGAAGCTGAGCATCTGCCCTTAAAAAGACAGTATAACAAACTGCCCACAGAGATACAACATAGAAGAAGCAGTTTAACAATGTCTGGAGAATAAGTGAGAGTGGTTCACTCATCTCAGATTGTGGCCCAGAAAGACAGGGATTGCAGGGTGACCCCTCCCGAAACAAAGAGCTGGCAGGTGACATTTACCACCCCCAGCCTTCAGCATAAACACAAGGCCACCTGGAGGAAGCAGCACAGCACCAACACTTTCTGCATAATTTGCTTACACCATGCACCAACACCATGCACTTGAGTGGATCCACCCTTTCCAATCACACTTGCCTCAGTCCTGATGGTGTGAGTCCCCTCCACCTGAAGACTGGTGCAAAAATCACCAACCACAGATCTCCCAAACAATACATTTTTTGAGGTCTCTGTTCCAACAGAAGTGCCAGGTCACCTCCTGAAGAGGATGAATGCAACTTGTGAAAATTGCAATCCATCACATGTGCACACTTTACAGAGTGGAAACAGCTGGCTCTGGACTCCACCACAGCTGGGAAACCCTTGTAAAAGAGGACCAGCACAAGCTTTTAAAAACTCCATGGGACACCTACTACTTTCAAGGGCAAGAGACATACCTGATTTTCTTAACGCACAAATACAGACACAGAGAGTTAGACAAAATGAGGAGACAGAAGATTATGTCCCAATTGACAGAATAGGACAAAACTACAACCAGACACCTAAGTGAAACAGATATACATAAAATGATGCATAGAGAATATAAAGTAGCAATCAGAAGAATACTCACTAGGCTTGAGAAAAGAGTAGAGGACATCAGTGAGACCATTAATAAAGAGATAAAAAAGAACCAACCGAGATGAAGAACACAATAAATGAAATTAAACATACATTTTATGGAATAAATAGCAGGCTAGAGGAAGCAGAGGAATGACTCATTGACCTAGAAGGCAAAGTAATGGAAAACAATCAAGTTGAGCAGTGAAAGAAAAAAATATGCATATTGAGAATAGACATAGGGAACTAGTGATTTCATCAAGCATATCACGTTCACATTATAGGAATCCCAGAAGAAGAAGAGATATAAAGTAGACGAAAATGTATTTAAAGGAATAATACCTGAAAACTTCCCTAATCTGGGGAAAAGAAAGATATCCATATTGAGAAAACACAAAGATTTCTTTTAAAAAAAAAAGAAAGAAAAAAAGAAAAAAAAGAAAAGGAAAAGAAAAGAAAAGGAAAAAAAGAAAAGAAAAGAAAAGAAAAGAAAAAAGAAAGAAGACAAAAAACCTGAAGGAGGTCCACACCAAGATACATAGTATTTAAAATGGTAATAAGTAGTAATAAAGAAAAAAATTAAAGCAGAAAGAAAAAAAAGAACACAGTTATATACAAGGGAAACCTTCTAAGGCTATAGACTGATTTTTCAACAGAAACTTTATTTTTTTTTTTAATTTTTTTTCAACATTTATTTATTTTTTGGGACAGAGACAGAGCATGAACGGGGGAGGGGCAGAGAGAGAGGGAGACACAGAATCAGAAACAGGCTCCAGGCTCTGAGCCATCAGCCCAGAGCCCGACGCGGGGCTCGAACTCCCGGACCGCGAGATCGTGACCTGGCTGAAGTCGGACGCTTAACCGACTGCGCCACCCAGGCGCCCCTTCAACAGAAACTTTAAAAGCAAGAACAGAAAAAAATAAAAGATGGGAGTGACATGATATATTAAAGTGCAGAAAGGGAAAAATCTATCCACAAAGAATATCATTCTCTATCTACCAAGAATACTCTATCCACCAAGACTATCATTCAGAATAGAAAGACAAAGACATTCTCAGAAGAGCAAAAACTAACAGTTAATGACCACTAAACAAGCCCTACAAGAAATTTGAAAGGGCACAGTATGAATGGAAAGGAAAGGACATAACAAAGAATATAAAATATTTAAAATACAAAAGCAATAAAAAATAAGTATATCTGTAAAAAGCAGTCAGTGAAAAGCAGTCAGTGATTTCACAAGATAAAATAAATGTAAAATATGACAGCATATGCTTAAAATGTGGTTGGGGTGCACGTTGAGTAAAGAATGAGTTCATGCTTAACTGACCATCAACTTAATATAGACTGCTATATACAGAACATATTATTTTTTTAATTTTATGTTTTTTATTTTTTTAAATTATATCCAAATTAGTTAGCATATAGTGCAACAATTATTTCAGGAGTAGATTCCTTAGTGCCCCTTACCCATTTATCCCATTCCCCCTCACACAACCCCTCTAGTAACCCTCAGTTTGTCCTCCATATTTATGAGTCTCTTCTGCTTTGTCCCCCTCCCTGTTTTTATATTATTTTTGTTTCCCTTCCCTTATGTTAATCTGTTTTGTCTCTTAAAGTCCTCATATGAATGAAGTCATATGATTTTTGTCTTTCTCTGACTACTAATTTCACTTAGCATAATACCCTCCAGTTCCATCCACATAGTTGCAAATGGTAAGATTTCATTCTTTTTGATTGCCGAGTAATACTCCTACATATCTATATCTATATCTATATCTATATCTATATCTATATCTATATCTATATATCTATATCTATATCGGAGATATACATCTTCTTTATCCATTCATTCATTGATGGATATTGGGCTCTTTCCATACTTTGGCTATTGTTGATAGGGCTGCTATAAACATAGGGGTGCATGTGTCCCTTGGAAACAGCACACCTGTATCCCTTAGATAAATGCCTAGTAGTGCAATTGCTGGGTCTTAGGGCAGTTCTATTTTTAGTTTTTTGAGGAACATCCACACTGTTTCCCGATTGGCTGCACTAGCTTGCATTCCCAAAAAAATAAAAAATTTTTTTGATAATTTTGTATTGTCAATTATGTCTGTCTTCATAATTTTTTTTTCTTATTAAAGATATAGATTTTACCTAGGGGCACCTAGATGGCTCAGGTGGTGAAGTGTCTGAGTCTTGATTTTGGCTTAGGTCATGATCTCACCTTCTTGACATTGAGCTCTGCATCAGGCTCTGTGCTGAATCCCAGCACAGAGCCTGCTTGGGATTTTCTCTGTCCATCTCTCTCTACCTGTCTCCCTCTACTTTTTTTTCCTTACCCTCCCCCATGGTCTTCTGTTAAGTTTCTCAAGATCCACATACGAGTGAAATCATATGATATCTGTCTTTCTCTACATGACTTATTTCACTTAGCATAACACTCTCCAGTGCCATCCACGTTGCTACAAAAGGCCAAATTTCATTCTTTCTCATTGCCACGTAGTATTACATTGTATATATAAACCACAATTTCTTTATCCATTCATCAGTTGATGGACATTTAGGCTCTTTCCATAATTTGGCTATTGTTGAAAGTGCTGCTATAAACATTGGAGTCCAAGTGCCCCTATACATCAGCACTCCTGTATCCCTAGGGTAAATTCCTAGCAGCGCTAATGCTTGGTCTTAGGGTAGATCTATTTTTAATTTTTTGAAGAACCTCTACACTGTTTTCCAGAGCGGCTGCACCAGTTTGCATTCCCACCAACAGTGGAAGAGGGTTCCCGTTTCTCCACATCCTCGCCAGCATCTATAGTCTCCTGATTTGTTCATTTTGGCCACTCTGACTGGCGTGAGGTGATGTCTGAGTGTGGTTTTGATTTGTATTTCCCTGATGAGGATCGACGTTCAGTATCTTTTTATGTGCCGGTTGGCCATCTGGATGTCTTCTTTAGAGAAGTGTCTACTCATGTTTTCTGCCCATTTCTTCACTGGGTTATTTGTTTTTCGGGTGTGGAGTTTGGTGAGCTCTTTATACATTTTGGATACTGGCCCTTTGTCTGATATGTCATTTGCAAATATCTTTTCCCATTCCGTTGGTTGCCTTTTAGTTTTGTTGATTGTTTCCTTTGGAGTACAGAAGGTTTTTATCTTTACGAGATCCCAACACTTTATTTTTGCTTTTAATTCCCTTGTCTTTGGAGATGTGTTAAGTAAGAAATTGCTGTGGCTGAGGTCAGAGAGGTTTTTTCCTTCTTTTTCCTCTAGGGTTTTGATGGTTTCCTGTCTCACATTCAGGTCCTGTATCAATTTTGAGTTTGTTTTTGTGAATGCTGTAAGAAAGTGGTCTATTTTCATCCTTCTGCATTTGCTGTACAGTTCTCCCAGCACCATTTGTTAAAGACACTGTCTTTTTTCCATTGGATATTCCTTCCTGATTTGTCAAAGATTAGTTGGCCATATTTTTGTGGGTCTAATTCTGGGGTTTCTATTCTATTCCATTGGTCTATGTGTCTGCTTTTGTGCCAAGACCATGCTGTCTTGATGATTACAGGTTTGCAGTAGAGGCTGAAGTCTGGGATTGTGATGCCTCCTGCTTTGGTCTTCTTCTTCAAAATTACTTTGGCTATTTGGGGTCTTTTGTGGTTCCATACAAATTTTGGGATTGCTCGTTCTAGCTTCGAGAAGAATGCTGGTGCAATTTTGATTGAGATTGCATTGAATGTGTAGATAGCTTTGGGTCATATTGATCTTTTAACAATATTTATTCTTCCAATCTATGAGCACGGAATGTTTTTCCATTTCTTTATATCTTCCTCAATTTCCTTCATAAGCTTTCTATAGTTTTCAGCATACAGATCTTTTACATCTTTGGTTACGTTTATTCCTAGGTATTTTATGCTTCTTGGTGCAATTGCGAATGGGATCAGTTTATTTGTCTTTCTGTTGCTTCATTGCTAGTGTATAAGAATGCAACAGATTTCTGTACATTAATTTTGTATCCTGCGACATTGCTGAATTCATGTATCAGTTCTAGCAGACGTTTGGTGGAGTGTATCAGGTTTCCCGTATATAATATCATGTCATCTGCAAAAAGTGAAAGCTTGACTTCATCATTGCCAATTTTGATGCCTTTGATTTCCTTTTGTTGTCTGATTGCTGATGCTAGAAACTTCCAACACTATGTTAAACAACAGCGGTGAGACTGGACATCCCTGTCGTGTTCCTGATCTCAGGGAGAAAGCTCTTAGTTTTTCCCCATTGAGGATGATATTAGCTGTGAGTTTTTCATAAATGGCTTTTATGATGTTTAAGTATGTTCCTTCTATCCTGATTTTCTCGAGGGTTTTTATTAAAAAAAGATGCTGAATTTTGTCAAATGCTTTTTCAGCATCAATTGACAGGATCATATGGGTCTTTTATTCATGTGATGTATCATATTGATTGATTTGCAAATGTTGAACCAGCTGTGCAGTCCAGGAATGAATCCTATTTGATCATGGTGAATAATTATTTTTATATGCTGTTGAATTCGATTTGCTAGTATCCTGTTGAGAATTTTTTCATCCATATTCATCAGGGATATTGGCCTGTAGTTCTCTTTTTTTGCTGGGTCTCTGTCTGCTTTAGGAATCAAAGTAATGCTGACTTCATAGAGTGAGTCTGGAAGTTTTCCTTACCTATTTTTTGAAAGAGCTTGAGAAAGATAGGTAGTATCTCTGCTTTACATGTCTGGTAGATTTCTCCAGGGAAGCCATCTATTCCTGGACTCTTATTTGTTGGGAGATTTGGATAATTGATTCAATTTCTTTGCTGGTTATGGGTCTGTTCAAGTTTTCTATTTCTTCCTGTAAGAGTTTTGGAAGTGTGTGGGTGATTAGGAATTTGTCCATTTGTTCCAGGTTTTCCAATGTGTGTTGGCATACAATTTTTCCTAGTGTTCCCTGATGGTTGCTTGTATTTCTGAGAGATTGGCTGTAATAATTCCATTTTCATTCATGATTTTATCTATTTGGGTCATCTCCCTTTTCTTTTTGAGAAGTCTGGCTAGAGGTTTATCAATTTTGTTTATGTTTTCGAAAAACCAACTCTTGGTTTCGTTGATCTGCTCAACAGTTTTTTTTTTTTTTTTAGATTCTATATTGTTTATTTCTGCTCTGATCTTTATTGTTTCTCTTCTTCTCCTGGGTTTGGGGTGTCTTTGCTGTTATGCTTCTATTTCCTTTAGGTGTGCTGTTAGATTTTGTGTTTGGGATTTTTCTTGTTTCTTGAGATAGGCCTGGATTGCAATGTATTTTCCCCTTAGGACTGCCTTCACTGCATCCCAGAGCGTTTGGATTGTTGTTTTTTCATTTTCATTTGTTTCCATATATTTTTAAATTTCTTGTCTAATTGCCTGGTTGACACATTCATTCTTTAGTAGGGTGTTCTTTAACCTCTATGCTTTTGGAGGTTTTCCAGACTTTTTCTTGTGGTTGATTTCAAATTTCATAGCATTGTGGTCTGAACGTATGCATGGTATGATCTCAATTCTTGTATACTTATGAAGGGCTGTTTTGTGACTCAGTAAGTGATCTATCTTGGAGAATGTTCCATGTGCACTAGAGAAGAAAGTATATTCTGTTGCTTTAGGTTGCAGAGTTCTAAATGTATCTTATATTATATTATATTATAAACAAACTGAATACTAACTCCAATTCAAAAACCAATCATAAGTATGAAAAGATTAACTAAAAAGGAATCCAGGTATATCACTAAAGAAAGTCAACAAATAATGAAAAATAGCAAAAGGAGAAAGGATTAAGGAAAAACTGCAAAAACAATCCAAAGCAAGTAAGAGAATAGAAGCTAGCACATATCTATCAATAATTACTTTGCCTGTAAATGGAATGAATGCTCCAATCAAATGACATAGGGTAGCAGAGTGGATGAAAAAATAAGACACATCTATATGCCGCCTAGAAGAGACTCATTTCAAAACAAAGACACTTGTAGATTTAAAGTGAGAGGAGGGAGAAACATGTATATTAAAATGGATGTTAAAAGAAAGCTGGAATGGCAATATTTATATCAGACAAAATAAACTATAAAGAAAAGTTAGAAACAAGAATCAAAAAGAACACTGTATAATCATTTAGGAGACACTCCAACAAGAAGATCTAACAATTATAAATATTTATGCACCCAACATGGATTCCTCAAATACACAAAACTGTTAACAAAAAGCGTAAAGGAACTAATTGATAGTAAAAAAAATAATAGTAGGGGATTTTAACACCCCACTTAAAATGATGGACAAATCCTCTAAACAGAAAATCATGAAGGAAAGAGTGGCATAGAATGACACAATGGAACAGACGAATTTGACAGAT
>NW_024420424.1:5002676-5003923 GCF_014898765.1 Herpailurus yagouaroundi | reverse complement strand
ATATATATAAAACATTCTCCAGAATAGATGACATATTAGGCCACAAAACCAGCGTCAAAAAATTAAAAAATACCAAAGTCATACCAAGCATCTTTCCTGGTCACAATGCTATGAAACTAGAAATCAACCATAAGTAAAATTTGAAAAGATCACAAGCACATGGAAATTAAATAACACACTACTAAAAATGAATGGAAAAACCAGGAAATAAGGGAAGAAATTAAAAAATACATTGATAGAAAGGAAAATTAAAACACAATAGTACAAAAGTTTCGGGATGCAGCAAAAGTGATTCTAAAAGTGAAGTATATAGCAATACAGGACTAGCTCAAGTAGCAATAAAAATTTGAAATAGAGGGAAATAGAAAATTTGAGCATACCAATTACCAGCAATGACATTCAATCAGTATTCAAAACACTCCCAATAAAGAAAACTCCAGGACCAGATGGTTTTACAGACAAATTCTACCAAACATTTAAAGAAGATTTAATTGATCGGGAGGGAAGATGGCGGCGTAGGAGGACGCTGGGCTCACCGCGCGTCCTGCTGATCACTTAGATTCCACCTACACCTGCCTAAATAACCCAGAAAACCGCCAGAGAATTAGCAGAACGGAGTCGCTGGAGCCAAGCGCAGACTAGAGACCCACGGAAGAGGGTAGGAAGGGCGGCGAGGCGATGCGCCCTCCACGGACCGGCGGGAGGGAGCCGGGGCGGAGGGGCGGCTCGCAGGCCAAGCAGAGCCCCCGAATCTGGCTTGCAAAAAGCGGAGGGGCCTGACGGACTGTGTTCCGACAGCAAGCGCGACTTAGCGTCTGGGAGGTCATAAGTTAACAGCTCTGCTCAGAAAGCGGGAAGGCTGGAGGACAAAGGGAAGGAGAGCTGCTGAGCCCCCTGACGACAGAGCTCAGTTTGGTGGGGAACAAAGGCGCTCGACAGGGCCAACTCCCCTGCCCATCCCCCAGCCAAAATCCCAAAGAGAACCAGTTCCTGCCAGGGAACTTGCTCGCTCCGCGCAAACACCCAACTCTGCGCTTCTGCGGAGCCAAACCTCCGGGAGCGGATCTGACTCCCTCCTGCTGCCACAGGGCCCCTCCTGAAGTGGATCACCTAAGGAGAAGCCACCTAAGCCTGCCCCTCCTGCCCCTGTGCACCTTGCCTACCCACCCCAGTTAAGACGCCAGATCCCCAGCATCACAAGCCTGGCAGTGTGCAAGTAGCCCAGACAGGCCACCCCACCCCACAGT
>NW_024420424.1:4977138-4992676 GCF_014898765.1 Herpailurus yagouaroundi | reverse complement strand
TCTTTTTTTTTTTTTCTTCCCCTCCCCCATGGGTTCCTGTTCAGTTTCTCAGGATCCACATAAGAGTGAAACCATATGGTATCTGTCTTTCTCTGTATGGCTTATTTCACTTAGCATCACACTCTCCAGTTCCATCCACGTTGCTACAAAAGGCCATATTTCATTTTTTCTCATTGCCACGTAGTATTCCATAGTGTATATAAACCACAATTTCTTTATCCATTCATCAGTTGATGGACATTTAGGCTCTTTCCATAATTTGGCTATTGTTGAGAGTGCTGCTATGAACATTGGGGTACAAGTAACATTTGTATTATAGGAGTCCCAGAAGAAGAAGAGAGGGAAAGGGGGACAGAAAATTTATTTGAAGAAATAATAGCTGAAAACTTCCTTAATCTAGGGAAGGAAACAGATACCCTAATCCAGTAGGTGCAGATAAACGCCATTAAAATGAACAAAAGCAGATCCACACCAAGAAAAAGTGTAATTAAATTTGCAAAAATAGTAATAAAAAATATTTAAAGCAGAAAAAAAAAAAAAAACAGTAACATACAAGGGAAAATCCGTAAGGGTAGCAGGGGATTTTTCAGCAGAATCTTTCCAAGAAATAATGGAGTGCCATGATATTTTCAAAGTACAAAGTGGGAAAAATCTTCAGCCAAGATACTTTCTACAGCAAGGTTAACATTTAAAATAAAAGAAGAGATAAAGAGTTTCCAAGACAACCACAAAAGGAGTTCATGTGCACTAAATGGGCCGTGCAAGAAATGTTAAAGTGTGGTACACTTACAGTGGAAAAGAGATACAAAAAGTGACAGTATAAAGGTAAGAAACCCAAAAGCAGTAAAAATGAATATTTATGTAAAAAATTAGTCAGGGAAATCACATGACAAAATGATCTAAAATATGAAATCATATAACTCAAAAGTGCAGAGGAGAGGAATAAGAAATGAGTTCAAACTTAAAGAATCATCAACTTAATATAGACTGATATATACAAAAGAGGTCTTAAACCAAACAAATGATAATCATATATCAAAATCCACTAATTAATTTGCAAACAATAAAGAGAAAGAAATTCAAATATGTCACTAAAGAAAATAAGCAAAACAATAAACACCAACACCTGCTGCTGTTACCAGAAAGGAGGTGGATGGGGGTATGGGTGAATAGGTGAAAAAAGAGTGCACATGTCATGATGAGCTTTGACTAATGGATGGAATTGTTGAATCACTATATTGTTCATCTGAAACTATATAGTATATAAAGAACTTATACAAATCAATACTCAAAAAATAAATAATACTATTTAAAAATGAGCAGAACATGAAAATTCATTTCTCCAATGAGAAATGGTTATTGTGGTACAATGGTACAAATGGTACAATGGTTATTGTAAATAATACTGCTACAAAAACCACTGATTGATGAATGGATAAAGAGGATGTGGTATGTTTATAAAATGGAATATTATTCATAACAGGAGTGAATTTGCTATTTGCCCTGATGTGGATGGAAATAGAGTATTATGTTAAGCAACAAAGTCAGAGAAAGAAAAGTACCATATGATTTTTCTCATTTGTGAAATTTATGAAACAAAACAAATAATCAGAAGAAAGATAGAAAGAGAGATATACCAAGAAACAGATTCTTAACAATAGAAAACAACCTGATAGTTACCAGAGGAGAGTGGGGGGGGGGGATGGGTTAAATAGGTGATAGTGATTAAGGAGTCTACTTGTCGTCATTGGCATTGGGTGATGTACAGAATTGTTGAATCACTATATTGTGCACCTGAAACAACGATATCACTATATATTAACTACACTCTAATTAAAAGGAAGACTTAATAAAAACATTTCTGTAAAGTTTAATGTAAGATTTAAATACAAGGATGTCTCATATTTAAGTTTATGATATCATCAATTCATCCTATTATGTGAAAAAGTACACAGGTAAATGCACTAAGTTGCAAGTTCTACTTTGGTAAATCCATATAAAAACTGTAAAAGTAGGTTTTACAGCTAAAGTGACTCTATATTTGCTTTACTTTTTGTTTTAATGGCATGA
The DNA here is from genome assembly GCF_014898765.1 of Herpailurus yagouaroundi. Classification (NCBI taxonomy): domain Eukaryota; kingdom Metazoa; phylum Chordata; class Mammalia; order Carnivora; family Felidae; genus Herpailurus; species Herpailurus yagouaroundi. The sequence goes on along the minus strand of NW_024420424.1, from coordinate 4,990,606 downwards.
TAAGTCTCACCCTTCCACTATTATTAGTTTTACAGCATTGATGTGAACGTTTATGTTATTACAGTTCATAATAAGGAATGGCTAAATTACAGTTTGGTTGACCCCATCTTTTTATATTAATGTCAGATATAACCACATGTGGTTCAGTTATTTCATTCACAATAATGACAATAGAGATGCCTAATTCCTAAAGCACAGTTTAAATAATATCACTTCTGTGCTCTAAACCATTTATTAATACTTAACTAATTAAAGGATAATGTCTAAACACCTAGGGTGGAATTCAAGGCCCAAAATAGTTACCAGTGTAATTTCTCCTTTGCCTTCTTGACATAGACTGTGGTTCCATTAGATCAGATTATTTCCATTACTACAAAGACCAAACTATTTTTGCTTCTGTGACTTCACTCAGGTTTCTCCTTCCAAATAGAATTTTTTTCTAGATTTGCCTTTCAATTCAGACAATTCTTCACATTTCTGTGCAAATATCACCTCTTCCATGTACTCTTCTGTGATCTTATATAGATCTAAACTTTATTTTCTTTTTTTATGAATATAATTTATTGTCAAATTGGCCTACATACAACACCCAGTGCTCACCCCAACAAATGCCCTCCTCAATTCCCATTACCCATTTTCCCTCTCCCACACCCCCCCATCCACCCTTGGCTTTTCTCTGTATTTAAGTCTTGTGTTTTTTGCCTCCCTCTCTGTAACTATTTTTCCACCTTCCTTTCCACCATGGTTTTCTGTTCAGTTTCTCAAGATCCACATACGAGTGAAAACGTATCTGTCCTTCTCTGACTGACTTATTTAACTCAGCATAATACCTTCCAGTTCCATCCACATTGCTGCAAACAACATGATTTCGTTCTTTCTCATTGCCAAGTAGTATTCCATTGAATACATAAACCACATCTTTCTCCATTCATCATTTGTTGGACAATTAGGCTCTTTCCATAATTTGGCTATTGTTGAAAGTGCTGCTATAAACATTAGGGTACACGTGCCCCTATGCATCAGCACTCCTGTATCCCTTGGGTAAATTCCCAGTAGTGCTATTGCTGGGTCTTATTCTTATTTTCTAAACTCACATGAAATTTCGTGCCTCTATTTTGGCACTTTTCACACACTTTATATCACAAACATATTTTTGTAGAAATCTAATCTCTCCAGACAGTTCTTTCATGAATGTTTTTTCATCTCTTTTGCTATATTATACACTATAAGCAGAGGAATGTATTGCATATAATAGGGGCCTACAAACTACGTATTGCTTGCCCAAGTAATTTTTAAGCAATGAACTGGAAAATAATTTGGTAAATGGATAGATTACTCACAAAATCATTGAGTTCATCCAGCAGTATAAATGCGGAATAAGTAAGCATTAATGTTCTCATTAAAGAAGCAGAAATTATAGCACATAGAAATTAGGTGACTGCTGACATTTATAGATTTGCAAATTAATTATCATATTCATGTTCTTTTCTATATGCTCCCTTTAACTATGAAATAAGTTAAGATTTACTATGATAGAAGAGGAAAGAATGTATTTTCCAGGATCATTATGTGAAAGATGTTGGCAAGGTACATAATGCACAAATGTATGAATAATTTTTCTAGCATAGTTGCTAAGTAAAACAGACTAGTTTTGTATTCTGACTTTAGCATTTGCCAACTATTTAAAGTTGTGAATGTTTAATAACCCCTAAAAATTATTTTTCTCAATGATAAAATGAGAAGACTGGTAGTAAATAACTCATATTTTTGTAGTAGGAGCAAACTAAAATTACTAAGGATTTTCCCCACTGACAAAAGGAAGTAAGAAATTTTCAGAATGCAATAAGCTGGATTATGTACAAATCTGTGCATATATAGGCATGCATTCCAAAACAGCTATGTAGAGTGGGTACTTGAGAAATGTCTGCTTTCTAAAACATTAGAATACTAGCTGCATTACAGCTAATATTTAATGTCAAAATTTTAATATAGTAAAGCAGATCATTTGTATTTTACTATGAAATCTTTTCTCTCAACTTTACATGTTGGCAACAAATAACTTGAATATTATTTTCTTTTTAATGATTGAGGTAATAGGAGTAAAATTTAAATAGGCATTAAAACACTTAAAATACGTTTATTTATTTACTTTATTTACTGGGCATTTCAATTTGGCCTCTGATTTTAAAAAATACTATAGGAAGTACCTGACAACATTGCTGATTATGGATATTACAAAAGAAATATATTTAAAAAAATCAATCTGTTTGTACAACTGAGATCTGTACGTTTTTACTTAGGATCGACATTGCAAAACTTCAACTCTTCTGAGACCCTAAAATATGTCACTTATAAATCAAAATTATGAAAATAATAACCATGACACTAAATTTTAACAGTATATTTTATTCCCTCAATTTAGCCTGTCAGTGTGGAATTTTAAGCATGAACTCCATACCAGGTGTTTTTTGACAATTTGAAATCTGAGTGATAGGAATGATGTAGCAAAGGTGTGGCTCCTTTGCAAAGTGAGAAGAATTATTAAAATTACAGCCACCTAGTGTCTCTTCATACTGTATGTATTTGCATTCAGTGTTTTACTATTTGTTATTAATTCTATCAACTGTGACAAAAAAAGAAAGAAAGAAAGAAAGAAAGAAAGAAAGAAAGAAAGAAAGAAAAAGCTCATCTCATGCACTCAGTTGTTTGACCATAGAGTGCCACAGACCATATGGATCTCATTTTGAAACTCTTTCAAATCTGGCAACTGATAAAAGCCAATTTACTTGGTGGTAGGGTAATGGAAGGCTGCTCTCAAGTCAAGTTCAAGGAGATCACCCTGTGGACTAAGTACTAAACTGAAGGGAAATTACCTCATTAAAATTTGATCCAGACCACAATAATGAATATCATGATGTAGCCAAAGCTCAACTAAGTTGACCGTATAGTACTGAAATTAATCCATCGGTATTGCAGCTCAATGAATTTCTAAGCTGTGGTGGTTTGGAGGCTGACTTCATTTTTACAGCCCCAGGTACTGAATCACATAATTGTGTCAATTAATGATGTTATGAACATGTTATTAACTTTGTGATGATAATACTTGTGTTGCATGGCATAAACCTGTTAAATTTTGGTTTGCATCATATTCCTATAACTTCTATAACTCTGGTATACTGAGTCTCAGAAATTCCTTACTTCGAGTTCAAATTTGGTCAATTACCTTGAATTGCAACTATATGACATAATGGAATTTTCCCCTATGTTTTTTTTTCAAGAAGTTGTTTTACAATGGCATAACCTATCTCATTGCTTCAGCCTATTCCTCTCCCACACCTTCAATGTATTCTCAAAACAGCAGCTACAGCAAACTGGTTAAACAGTGGCAGATTATGTTCCATCAGCTCTGTGCTCAAGACACTTCAACAGTGTCACACTTCACTCCAAATAAAAGTTAAAGTCCTTACAGTAATTTAAAGGTCTTATATGAACTTCTATCGTCCTCAACCCACTAGCCCTCTTAACTGATCGTCAGTTATTTCTCCCTATTTCACTCTGTTTTAGCCACACAAGCCTCTTTCTTATTCCTAGAAAATGTCAAGGCACATCTTTACTCAGAGCCATTGCTCTTTGTAATCTGTCTGCCTGGATTACTTTTTAAAAAGATATTGACAAGGTTCATTCCCTAATATATTTTTAATCTTTACTTAAAATTGACCTTCTCAATGAGAATTTTTCTGACCCTTCTCTTTACATGTTTACTGCTACCCCCACACTCCCTATCCCCCTTCCTTGTTTTATTTTGTTATTTTCAGAACTCTTAATGCCTTCTAAATATTACAAAATCTGTGTATCATATATTTGTTGTTTGTTGTTTATCTAGTCCCATTAAATGAAACTCTACAATGGTAAATATTTTTGTTTTGTTTTGTTTTGTTGTAAATATTTTGTTTTATTCATTGTTATATACTTAAGTCTAGAACCTGGGCATATGACAGGCACTCAATAAGTATGTTTAAAAGAAGTAATGAGGGGCGCCTGGGTGGCGCAGTCGGTTAAGCGTCCAACTTCAGCCAGGTCACGATCTCGCGGTCCGTGAGTTCGAGCCCCGCGTCAGGCTCTGGGCTGATGGCTCGGAGCCTGGAGCCTGTTTCCGATGCTGTGTCTCCCTCTCTCTCTGCTCCTCCCCCGTTCATGCTCTGTTTCTCTCTGTCCCAAAAATAAATAAAAAACGTTGAAAAAAAATTAAAAAAAAAAATAAAAGAAGTAATGATTCACCCAAACCAGTGTTAAGTCACAATCAGAATGAAGTTTCTCCCACAGATACATAGTAAAAGGTAATACACCCATCTATTAGCATTCTTTCAATTAAGTGCAACTGAAAATACAAATATTTTAAACAGAGGCCTTCAAAATAGGATTGTTGGAATATGCATATGAAAATTTTTGTGATGATTGTCAAAAATGCAAGTTTCTTAACGTTAAAAAATTTAAAAAAAAGGGGGGGGGCGCCTGGGTGGCTCAGTTGGCTAAAGCGGCTGACTTTGGCTCAGGTCATGATCTCACAGTTTGTTGGTTCAAGCACAGCGTCGGGCTTTGTGCTGAAAGCTCAGAGCCTGGAGCCAGCTTGGGATTCTATGTCTCCCTCTCTCTCTGCCCCTCACCCACTCTCTGTCTCTCAAAATTAAATAAACATTTAAATTTTTTTAAATGCAAGTTTCTTATTCTCAAAACTGTTCATTAAAAATTTGTAGCAGGAGACACTAGAAAACTGAATTTTACCAATCATGACATATGATACTTTTGTGAATTAAGTTTGAAAATAAATTCTCTAAAAAGCAAACAACTGTTGGATGTGTGGCCAATGTCCTTAAATAACTGTTTTCTTATTTAAGAAACAGCATTTCATATGATAACAATAAATTTTTTTCTTTTCTTTTAAGGTTTTTTAAGTTTTTATTTAAATTCCAGGTATTTAACACACAATGTAATATTAATTTCAGGTCTACAATATAATGATTCAATACTTCCTGGGACACCAAGTGCTCATCACAAGTGCACTCCTTAATCCCCATCACCTATTTAACACAAACACCACCCACCTCCCCTCCAGTAAACATCACTTTTTTTTACTATAGTTAAGAGTCTGTTTCATGGATTGCTTTTCTCTCTTTTTCCCTATGTTCATTTGTTTTGTTTCTTAAATTCCACCTAATAGTGAGATCATATGGTATTTGTTTTCTAACTGATTTCCTGAGCATAATACTCAAACTGCATCCACATCATTACAAATGGCAAGGTTTCATTCTTTATATGGGTGAGTAATATTCCTGTGTGTGTGTGTGTGTGTGTGTGTGTGTGTGTGTACCACTTCTTCTTTAACCATCCATTAGTCAATGGGCATTTGGACTGTATCCATAATTTGGCTATTGTAGAAGATGATGTTGTAAACATAGGGGAGCATATATCACTTGGTTTTAGCATTTTCGTATTCTTTGGGTAAATACCTAGTAGTGCAATTGCTGGATCATAGGGTAGTTATATTTTTAACTTTTTGAGGAACCTCCATATTGTTTTAAACAGTGAATGCACCAGTTTGAATTCCCACCAACAGTGCAGGAGGGCTCCCCTTTTTCCACAATCTTGCCAACACCTGTTGTTTCTTGTGGTTTTAATTTTAGCCATTCTAACAGGTGTGAGGTGTTATCTCATTTTAATTTTCATTTTTATTTCCCTGATGATGAGTGATATTGAGCATCATTTATGTTTCTGTTGACAACCCATATGTCTTCTTTGGAAAAGTGTCTTCATTTCTTCTGCCGATTTTTAATCAGATTAATCATTTTCTGGGTGTTGAATTTTATAAGTTATTTTTACATTTTGGATACTAACGCTTTATCTGGTTTTTCATTTGCAAATAACTTCTTCCATTCAGTACATTGCCTTTTAGCTTTGTGTATTGTTTCCTTCGCTGTGAAGAAGATTTTTAGTTTGATGTAGTTCCAATAGTTTATTTTTTGCTTTTGTTTCCCTTGCCTCAGGAAACATATCATGTATGCATATCTGATGGCCAATGTCAACTAGGTTACTACCTGTGTTCTTTAGGATATTAATGGGTTCATGTCTCACATTTAGATCTTTCATCCATTTTGAATTTAATTTTTGTGTATGGTATAAGAAAGTGGTCCAGTTTCATTCTTTTGCATGTTACTGTCCAGTTTTCCCAATATCATTTGTTCACGAGACTGTCTTTTTCTCATTGGATATTCTTTTCTTACTTTGTTGAAGATTATATGGTCATGTAGTTGTGTGTTCCTTTCTGGGTTTTCTATTCTGTTCCATTAACCTATGTGTGAATTTTGTGCCATCGTGGTGTCTCCAGCTTTGATTTTCTTTCTCAAGGTTGCTTTGACTAGTCAGGGTCTTTTGTGACTCTGAACATATTTTATAATTATTTGTTCTAGCACTATGGTAAATACTGTTGGTATTTTGATAGAGATTGCTTTAAATTTGTGTATTGCTTGGGACTGTATATACATTTTAACAATATTTTCTCCTCTAATCCATAAGCATGGAATGTTTTGCCATTTTTTTGTGTTGTCTTGAATTTCTTTCATCAGTTTTTACATAGTTTTCAGAGTACAGTCTTTCACTGCTTTGGTTAGGCTCATTCCTAGGTATATTATGATTTTTGATGAGATTTTTCTTCTTAATTCCTCTTACTGCTGCTTCATTATTACTCTGTAGGAATGCAGCATATTTCTGCACATTTATTTTGTATCCTATGACTTTACTGAATATGTTTATCAGTTCTACCTGTATTTGGTGGAATCTTTCAACTTTTCTATATATAGGGTGATATCATTGGTAAAAGGTGATATTTTACTTCTTCCTTGCTGATTTGAATACCTTTTATTTCTTCTTATTGTCTGATTGCTGTGACTAGGAATTTCAGAATTGTGTTCAATAAAATTGGTGAGAATGGAAATCCTTGCCTTGTTCCTGACCTTAGGGGCAAATCTCTTACATTTTACCCATTAAGGATGATGTTAGCTATACGTATTTTATATATGGCTTTTATCATGTTGAGGTAAGTTCTCTTTAAACCTACTTTGTTGAGGGGTTTATTATGAAAGGGTATTGGACTTGTCTAATGTTTCTTTGGTGTTTATTTAAATTATAATATGGTCTTATCCTTCCCCTTACTGATGTGATGCATCATGGTAATTAATCTGCAAATATTGAACCACTCTTGAACATCCCAGGAATAAATGTCACTTGATTGTGGTAAACTATTGCTTTTACATACGGTTGGAATCAGTTTGCTAGTATTTTATCTAGGATTTTTCAATCTATGTTCATCAGGGATAATGGCCTGTAGTTCTCTTCTTTGGTGGGGTCTATATCCGGTTTTGATATCAGAGGAATTCTGGCCACCTAGAATGAATTTGGAAGTTTTCCTTTTTTTTTTTTTCCTATTGTTTGGCATAGTTTGAGAAAAAGAGGTACTAACTCTTCTTTAAATGTTTGATAGAATTCACCTGTGAAACCATCTGTTCCCAGTTTTGTCTTTTTTTTTTTTTGAATTTTTAAAAATAATTCTTTACCATGATCAAGTGGGATTCATTCCTGGGATGCAGGGCTGGTTCAATATTCACAAATGAAACAATGTGATACATCAAATTAAGAAAAGATGAGAACCATATGATCCTGTCAATCGATGCAGACAAAGAATTTGACAAAATTCAGCATCCTTTCTTAATAAAAACCCTCGAGAAAGTAGGGATAGAAGGAACATACTTAAACATCATAAAAGCCATTTATGAAAAGCCCACAGCTAATACCATCCTCAATGGGGAAAAAGTGATAGCTTTCCCCCGAGATCAGAAACATGACAGAGATGTGCACTCTCACTGCTGTTGTTTAACATAGTGTTGGAAGTGCATCAGCAATCAGCAATCAGACAACAAAAGGAAATCAAAGGCATCAAAACTGGCAAAGATGAAGTCAAGCTTTCACTTTTTGCAGATGACATGATACTATACATGGAAAACTCGATATACTCCACCAAAAGCCTGCTAGAACTGATACATGAATTCAGCAAAGTCACAGGACACAAAATCAATGTACAGAAATCTGTTGCATTCTTATACACTAATAATGAAGCAACTGAAAGACAAATAAAGAAACTGATCCCATTCATAATTGCACCAAGAAACATAAAATATCTAGGAATAAACCTAACCAAAGATGTAAAAGATCTGTTATGCTGAGAACTATAGAAAGCTGATGAAGGAGTTTGAAGAAGATATAAAGAACTGGAAAAACATTCCATGCTCATGGATTGGAAGAATAAATATTGTTAAAATGTCAATATTACCCAAAGATATCTACACATTCAATGCAATCCCAATCAAAATTGCACCAGCATTCTTCTCAAAGGTAGAACAAGTAATCCTAAAATTTGTATGGAACCACAAAAGGCCCCGAATACCCAAAGTAATTTTGAAGAAGAATACCAAAGCAGGAGGCATCACAATCCCAGACTTTAGCTTCTACTACAAAGCTGTAATCGTCAAGACAGCATGGTCTTGGTACAAAAACAGACACGTAGACCAATGGAATAGAATAGAGACTCCAGAATTAAACCCACAAAAGTATGCCAACTAATCTCTAACAAAGCAGGAAAGAATATCCAATGGAAAAAAGATAGTCTCTTTAACAAATGGTTCTGGGAGAACTGGACAGCAACATGCAGAAGGATGAAACTAGACCACTTTCTCACACCATTCACAAAAATAAACTCAAAATGGATAAAGGACCTTAATGTGAGACAGGAAACCATCAAAACCCTAGAGGAGACAGCAGGAAAAGACCTCTCTGACCTCAGCTGTAGCAATTTCTTACCTGACACGTCTCCAAATGCAAGGGAATTAAAAGCAAAAAGGAACTATTGTGACCTCATGAAGATAAAAGCTTTTGCACTGCAAAGGAAACAGTTAACAAAACTAAAAGGCAACTGACGGAATTGGAAAAGATATTTGCAAATGACATATCGGACAAAGGGCTAGTATCCAAAATCTATAAAGAGCTAACCAAACTCCACACCCGAAAAACAAATAATGCAGTGAAGAAATGGACAGAAAACATGAGTAAACACTTCTCTAAAGAAGGCATCCAGATGGCCAACAGGCACATGAAAAGATGCTCAATGTCACTCCTCATCAGGGAAATACAAATCAAAACCCCACTGAGATATCACCTCATGCCAGTCAGAGTGGCTAAAATGAACAAATCAGGAGACTATAGATGCTGGCGAGGATGTTGAGAAATGGGAACCCTCTTGCACTGTTGGTGGTAATTCACACTGGTGCAGCCATTCTGGAAAACAGTGTGCACGTTCCTCAAAAAATTAAAAATAGCCCTACCCTATGACCCAGCAATAGCACTGCTAGGAATTTACCCAAGGGATACAGGAATGCTGATGTATAGGGGCACTTGTACCCCAATGTTTACAGCACCACTTTCAACAATAACCAAATTATGGAAAGAGCCTAAATGTCCATCAACTGATGAATGGATAAAGAAATCGTGGTGTATATACACAATGGAATACTACTTGGCAATGAGAAAGAATGAAATATGGCCTTTTGTAGCCACATGGATGGAACTGGAGAGTGTTACGCTAAGTGACATAAGTCATACAGAGAAAGACAGATACCATGTTTTCACTCTTATACGGATCCTGAGAATGCTAACAGAAGACCATGGGGGAGGGGAAGGAAAAAAAGAGGAAGAGAGCCAAACCATAAGAGACTCTTAATAACTGAGAATAAACTGAGAGTTGATGGGGATTGAGGGGGAGAGGAAAGTGGGTGATGGCGATTGAGGAGGACACCTGTTGGGATGAGCACTGGGTGTTGTATGGAAACCAATTTGACAATAAATTTTATATTTAAAAAATTAAAAAAAATAAATTACTGATTTAATTTCTTTGCTGGCTATCAGTCTGTTCAAGTTTTCTTTTGCTTGTTTCAGATATTGTAGTTTCAGAGTTTCTGGAAATTTATTCATTTATTCATTTATTCATTTCTACGTTGTCCAATTTTTGGCATACATTTTTTCATAATATAGTTTTATAATTGCACTTCTATGATGTTAGTTGTTATTTTTCCTCTCTCATTTGTGATTTTCTTTTTTTCATCATTTTTCTCTTCTTTGTTTTTTAAATGTTTATTTATTTTTGAGAGTGCGAGAGCATGATTGGCAGGTGGGCAGAGAAAGAGAGAGACCAAGGATCCAAAGTGAGCCCTGTGCTGACAGCAGAGGACTCCATGTGGGGCTAGAACTCACAAACCATAAGATTATGACCTGAACTGAAGTCGGATGCTTAACCGACTGAACCACGCACACGTCCTGTATTTTTTTCTTGATAAGTTTGGCTGGAGATTTATCAATTTCATTGATGTTTTTCAAAGAATCAGATCCTAGTTTAATTGACCTGCTCTAATGGTTTGTGAGTGTGTATGTGTGTGTGTGTGTGTGTGCGCGCGCTCACGCGCACGTGTGTGTTTAGTCTCTGTGTCATTTATTTCTGCTCTAATCTTTACTTTTTCCTCCCTTCTGCTGGATTTAGGTTCTGTGTGTTGTTCATTTTCTAGCACCTTTAGTTGTAATGTTAGGTTGTTGTTTATTTGAGTGTGTGTGTTTTTTTTTTTTTTTTTTTTTCTTTTTTAGGTAGACTTGCTTTGCTATATTCTTTTGTCTTAGGAAAACTATCGCTGCATCCCCAAAATTTTGGGCCATTGTGTTTCCGTTTTAATTTGTTTCCATGTTTTTCTTTTAATTTGATTTCTTGTTGACCCATATATTGTTTATGAGAATATTTTTCAACCTTGATGTATTTGGGGTCTTCCCAGATTTTTTTTGTGATTTACGTCTAGTTTAATAACATTGTTGTCAGAAAAGTTGCACGGAATGATTTTAATATTTTTGTATTTGTTGAGGCCCATTTTGCGACCTTATATGCAAACTATTCTGAAGAATGTTTCTTGCACCCTTAAAAAAAATATGTATTCTGCTGTTTTATGTTGGAACGTTCTGAATATATCTGTTAAGTCCAAGTGGTACAGTGTGTCATACAAAGCCATTGTTTCTTTATTGACTTTTTGTTTACATGATCTGTGTATAAATGTAAGTGGTGTTAATGTCCCCTGTTGTTATTGTATTATTATTGATTACTTCCTTTGTTTGTTATCAATTATTTAATACATTTGGATGCTTCCATTTTGGGTGAATAAATATTTACAATTGTTTTATCTTCTTGTTAGATTTATTATTATATAGGATCCTTCTTTGTCTCTTGTTACATTTGTTTTAAAGTACAGTAAAACCTTGGACTATGAGTAACTTATTCTGTGAGTATTCTGCCAGACAAGCAAACATTTCTAATAAATTCTAACTTGATAAACAAGCAATGTCTTGCAATACAAGTAGTACGTGATGCCCAATGTCCCATGATCACACCTGAGCCAATGATTTTTGAAATTCACTTCCACATATGTGTGCTTTGTATTACAAGCACTTTTCCAGAATAAATTATTCCCACAAACCAAGATTTTACTGTATATTTTCTCTGACATAAGTATTGCTCCTCTGTCTACCTTTCACATCCATTTACATTGTAGATGTTTTTCATACCCTTGCTTTCAATGTGAAGGTGTCTTTAAGTCTAAACTGAGTCTTGTTTTCTTTAACCTATTTTGCCACCCTATCCATGTCTTTTGACTAGAACATTTAGTCCATTTACATTCAATGTAATTATTGATACATATGGATTTATTGTTATTTTATTGTTTTGTGGTTCCTCCTATGATTTTCTTTGATTCTTTCTCATCTTTTTTCATTGTTTGCTGGTTTTCTTTAGTGAGGTATTTTTATTTCTTTATTCTTTGCATGTATATTAGTGTTTTTTAATATATGGTTACCATTAATTTTATATATAACAACTTTGACAGATATCAGTTTTTATTAAGCTAATGGTCATTTAAGCTTGAACACACGCTTTACTTTTCTCTTCCCCACCTTTTAGTTATATATTGTTATAGATACATCATTTTGTGAGTTCCCTGAATGATTTTTTGCATAAATATTCACTTTTATTGCTTTTGCATTTCCTATCTTTATACTGTCACTTTTGGTTGCACTTTTACACTCAAAGAGTCCCCTCACAATCTCTTTTAGTATTTGTCTGGGTAACTTTTTCTCTACTTCTATTCTGAATTACATCCTTGCTGGTTTGAGTATTCTTGGCTGCAGATTGTTCCCATTAGGCACTTTGAACATATCATACCACTCCCTCTGGGTTGGAAGTTTTCTATGGAAAACTCCCTTGCTTGCCTTATGGGTTTTCCCTTGTAACTTACTATCTTCTTTTGTCTTGTTGTTTTTTAAGGGGGCGGGGGGAGGGCCGTTTGATTATTTTTTTAATGTCACTGGACAAATACTTTACATTTTCTGTGATTAGAAGAATCCACTTTGTAAAGACATCAATTCTTCCCAAATTTATACATTTAATACAATTCCAATAAAATAATTCTAGAAAGTTTTTGTTATCTATAGACAAGTTAGTTCTAAAAGTTTTAGAGAAATGCAAGGAAGCTAGAATATTTTTTACAATGTAAATATTAATTATTTGATATGTAAAGGTTAAAGAACACATTATTCACAAACAATGGGCCAAATAAGAAATCAAAGAGCAAATAAATATATGTCTCAAAAGAAAAGAAAAATAAAATACAATATTACAAAACTTATGGGATGTAGCAAAAGCAGATGTTAGAGTGAAATTTACACTAAAAATGCTTGTATTAATAGATAAGTTACAATAAACAATGTAAAATTATAGCATAAGCAACTAAAAAAGAAGAAACTTAGTTGAAATTTAGTAGAGGAAGGAAATAACAAGGAAAAATCAGAAGTAAATAAGATAGAGACTAGAATAAGCAGTAATATAACATGGAAAGTAATGACCAGTTTTTTTTTTTCAAACAAACAAACAAACAAAATCAGCAATGCTTTAGCTACATTAACTAAGAAAAAATAAAGATAGGTTACTGAAAAACCAAAGCGAGAAATGGAAGAGAAAACAATGCAACACACACCACCTGTTTTGTGATAACAGGTTAGTATAAACAATTATATAGTAACAAGTCAGAAAACTTAGAAAAAATGATAATTTCTAATAACATACTAGTTACCAATATTGAATTATGAATCTGGAATCCAAGAAATAGGAAATATTCGTAAACCAATAACAAGAAATAAAGTTGAATTAGAAATCAAAAATCTCCCAGCAAAGCAAATCCAAAGAGTACAGGGTCACATTGATGAATTCTAACAAACATTAAAAAAAAATAAGTAATGACAATCTTTATTAAAACGTCACAAATAACGGAATAGAGGGAAG
>NW_024420424.1:4946255-4976738 GCF_014898765.1 Herpailurus yagouaroundi | reverse complement strand
TATAGATGAGTCTTCTTTTTTTTTTTAATCCATTCTGACACTCTGTTGTTCAAAGGGTTTTGTCCATTTACATTCAAAGTAATTATTAATAGATATGTATTTATTGCCATTTCATTACTTGTTTTGTCATTGTTTCTGGAGATTTTCTTTGATCCTTTCTTGTCTTTGTTACTTTTAGTCTTTTCCTTCCACTCAAAGGGGCTTTTTAATATTTCTTGCAGAGCTGGAGAAGTTGTCACAAGCTAGTTAGTTTTGTTTATCTGGGAAACTCTTTATCTCTCATTCTATTCTGAATGATAACTTTGCTGGATAGAGTATTCTTGGTTATAGATTTTTTCCATTCAGCACTTTGAATATATCATGTCACTCCCTTCTGGCTTGCCAAGTTTCTGTTGAGAAATCTATAGCTAGCCTTATGCGTTTTCCCTTGTAAGTTAAGAACTTCTTCAAGGGTGCCTGGGTGGCTCAGTCAGTTAAATGACCAACTTTGGCTCAGGTTATCATCTCACAGTTCATGAGTTCAAGCCCCGCATCAGGCTCTGAGCTGACAGTCATAGCCTGGAGACTGTTTTAGATTCTGTGTCTCTGGTTCTCTCTGCCCCTCCCTAAATTGCTCCTTCTCTCTCTCTCTCTCTCTCTCTCTCTCTCTCTCTCTCAGAAATAAATAAACATTAATTTTTTTTGGAAAACAACTTCTTATGTTTTATTGCTTTTAAGTTTTTTTTCTTTACCACTATATCTTGCAAATGTAATTACAATATTTCTTGGTGATACCCTGACTTGGTTGATTTTGATGGGAATTCCCTGTGCCTCCCAGATCTGAATGTCTGTTGCCTTCCCCCAGATTAAGGAAGTTTACTGCTATTATTTCTTGAGAGGTTAGAGTGGGAGAGAGCCAAAGCATAAGAGACTGTTGAGAACTGAGAGCAAACTGAGGGTTGATGGGGGGTGGGAGGGAGGAGAGGGTGGGTGATGGGTATTGAGGAGGGCACCTTTTGGGATGAGCACTGGGTGTTGTATGGTAACCAATTTGACAATAAATTACATTTATAAAAAAAAAAAAAAGGACCCTAAAAGCAAAAAGTGAAAATAAAAGGGACCTACAATTAAAAAATAAATAAATAAATAAATAAATAAATAAATAGTCAAATGGAAGAATTAAAAAAAAATTAATAAATAAATAAATAAATAAAGAAATATATATTCTTCCCCCGCTTTCTCTCTCCTCTTCTTCTGAGACTCCTATAATAAAAATGTTATAATGTTTGATAGTAACTGAATTCCATAAGTCTAGTCTTATGCATATTTTTTTTTCCTTTCTGTTTTTTTTGTGTAGCTTCATTGCTTTTCATCATTTTGTCTTCTAGGTCACTAATTCATCCCTCTGTTTCTTCTAGCCTGCTGCTCATTTCATCAGTCTTGTTTTCCATCTCATTTATTGCATTCTTCATCTCTGATTGACTCATTTTTAAGTGTTTTATCTCTGTGGTAAGAATGTCCCTCATGTCTTCTATTTTTTTTTTTCTTCAAGCCTAGTGAGTATCCTTATAATGCTTTAAATTCTCCATCAGTCTTTTCACTTATAGCTCTGGTAGTGGCCAGAGGGAAATTGAAAGAAAATTATATAAAAAAGATAAAAAATAAGAATAAAAATATGATAAAAATAAGATAAAAAAGAGACTCTTAAATACAGAGGGCAAACTGAGGGTTCCTGCAGGGTAGGTGGGTGGGGCAATGAGCTAAATGGGTGATGGGCATTAAGGAGGGCACTTGTTAGGATGTGCCTGGATGTTGTATGTAAGTGATGAGTCACTGGGTGACTCCTGAAACCAATTATACACTGTATGTTAACTAACTTGAATTTATATAAATACATTTTTTTTTAAATTTTTTTTTCAATGTTTATTTATTTTTGGGACAGAGAAAGACAGAGCATGAATGGGGGAGGGGCAGAGAGAGAGAGGGAGACACAGAATCGGAAACAGGCTCCAGGCTCTGAGCCATCAGCCCAGAGCCCAACGCGGGGCTCGAACTCACGGACCGCGAGATCGTGACCTGGCTGAAGTCGGACGCTTAAACGACTGCGCCACCCAGGCGCCCCTATATAAATAAATTTTTTAAAAAGGGAAAAATAAAATCAACAACACAAGAAACAACAGGTGTTGGTGAGGATGTGGAGAAAGGGGAACCCTCTTACACTGTTGAAGGGAATGCAAACTCATGCAGCCACTGTGGAAAACAGTATGGGAGTTCCTAAAAAAGCTAAAAATAGAACTACCCTATGATATATCAATTGCACTACTAGGTATTTACTCAAAAAGTACAAAAATACTAATTCAAAGTACACATGCACCCAAATGTTTACAGCAGTATTGTCTACAATTGCCAAATTAATAAAACTTCTGAAGTGTCCAGTGACTGATGAATGGATAAATAAGATGTGGTATATATACACAAGGGAATATTACTCAGACATAAAAAGAATGAAATCTTGCCATTTTCAATAATATGGCTCCACCGAGGTAGAGAATATTATCCTAAGGGAAATAAGTTGGTCAGAGGAAAACAATTACCATATGATTTCACTCATTACCATATGATTCATATATGTGGAATTTAAGAACAAAATAAATTATGAATGGGGAAAAAAGAGAGATAATCAAGCCACAGAAAAGACTCTTAACTATAAAGAACAAACTGATGGTTACCAGAGGGAATGTGAGTGGAATGGTAGGTTAAATATGTGATGGGGATTAGGATTGCCCTTGTGATGAGCACAGGGTGTTGTATAGAAGTGTTAAATCATTAAATTTTACACCTGAAACTAATATTACACTGTATATTAAGTGACTGGAATTTAAATAAAAACTTTTAAAAAGTAAAACAAAAATGACTCAATTGTGAAAAAATAGAAAATCTAAATAGATCTATATAGCTACTAAGGATATTAAAACAGTAACCAAAAAACCTGGAAACAAAGAAAATCTCTGGATCACATGGCTTTGATATTGAGTTCTAGCAATAATTTCAGGAAGAATTAATCTCAATGCTTCTGAAACTCTTCATAAATTTGAAGAGGTAAGAAATCATCTAACTCAACATTAACCTAATACTTAATATCCAAGCTAAACAATGGCACTACAAAAAAAAAAAAGTGAAAACAAAAACAAAAACAAAAAACTACACATCAATATTCCTGATGGATATTGATGAAGAAATCCTCAACAAAATAATGTCAATACAATTTCAACAACATATTAAAATGATTACATATCAGGACCCAATGGCATTTACTCACATAATGTAAGGATGCTTCAACATATGAAAACCAATAGTGCAATGTACCACATTAACAGAATAAAAAAAAAAAAACATGATTATTTCAATAGCTGGAGGAAAAGTATTTGATAAAATACATCATAGCATGATAAAATCAGTCAACAAACTAGTAATAAATAATAAATTATTCTACAAAATAAAAGCTATATCTCTGTTCACAGATAACATGATCTTATTTGAAGAAAACTAAAGTTTACATTTAAAAAACATTTTAGAACTAATAAATTCAACAAATGTAAAGGATACAAAATCAACACAAAAGTTAGTTGCATTTCTATATACGATAGCATAAGAGCCTAACAATGGGCTCTTTTGATTGTAATGTAAGTGCCAGACATTAAGCTTTTCAAATGATCAAAGATCTTAAGCTTTTGATTGCCAAATGATCAAAGACATTTATTTATCTTGAAAGAAAAAAAAACACATTTTCAGATACCCAACTAGATAAAAAGCCAGGACACAATACCCATAAAGTTATTTTTCTTTCTTTTCTTTTCTTTTCTTTTCTTTTCTTTTCTTTTCTTTTCTTTTCTTTTCTTTCTTTTCTTTTCTTTTCTTTTCTTTCTTTCTATCTTTATTTCAGAAAGTTTTAGGTGAAAAATAACTAAATATTTGATTGGCCACTTGGCTTTCACTTCATATATTAAATTCCTGCTTTTACTTTTTGAATTCACAAATAAAAAATAAATCCATGAATTTATGGGCACTGCATTCTTGACCCTAATAAAGGTATAACTCCAGGTCTGCATTGTTTCTCTCTATACCCATGATCTCACTGTCGCGTTGGGAATGCCTTGTACCCACCTGAACAGGTGAGTAGCAAATTTTGTCTTTTTGAAGTTCCCTGATGGTTGCTGCTGAAGGGCATTTTGCAATCATTATAAGATCCACAAGAGCTGGTCCATCCACAATGTTGGTTCTGGTTAGGGAAATGTCTTTGGGGGCTTAATACAAGTAGTACAGGTTAGTGCCCAGCATTTCTAGTCAAAAGCATCACTATGAATATACTGAGACCAACCAAAAACATACATTAACAATGAATAATTTCAAAAAGAAATTAAGAAAATAATTTAATTTATAATATATCTAGAAGAAAAAAATATTTAAGAATATATTCAGCCAAAGAGGTGAAAACTTGGACATCAAAACTATAAATCATTTCTGTGAGAATTTAAAGAAGCCACATGCAAATGGAAAGATATCATATGCTCATGGAGTAAAATATTTAATATCATATGATATTAATATAACTTAATGTGATCTACAAATTCATTGCAATACTTATCAAAGTCCCAATGAAGAATTTGAAAAAGAACAAATGTGGAGTATTCACACTTCCTGATTCCAAGAATTGCATGAGGATACAGTAATAAAATAGTACATTATTGACATAAAGACAGACATATAGAAAAAAATGTAATGGAGAGTTAATAAAATGTAATAGAAAGCCAACAAATAAAAATTTGCATATGGTCAAAGAATTTTTGAAATGTTGCCAAGACCATTTAGTGGAGAAAAGGAAGGCCTATCAACAAATAGTGTTGAAAAAAATGTAGATACACGTGAAAAAGAATAATGTTTGACTTAATAACCTTTTCCTTATACTATATACAGAAATTATTCAATATTGATCAAAGACCTAAATGTAAGGACCTGAAACTATAAAATTATAACAAGAAAGTATAGGAAAAAATATTCATGACATTGGATTTGGCAACAATTTCTTGGATATGGCACCAAAACCTCAGGCAAAAAAGAAAATAAATAAATTGGAGTCTCAAAATTAAAAACTTTTCAAACATAAATAAAGTAAAATAAAATAAAATATAGGGCAGAGGTTTCTCTTAGGTAAGAAGAAGAGTGCTTGATTCATACAGGATACCTGGTGTATCACTTGAGTTACTTTCAAATATCTGTGTCTTAATCTAAGTGATAGATGCATCATGAAAAGCTATTAAGCTCTACATATATTGTATGCAGTTTCCTGTATATCTTATAATAAATATCTTATTAAAATTAAAAAAAAATACATAAAAGGATAAATGTACATAATTAAGTCAGTGAAAAAAACCAAGAGAATAGAACAAAATATATGCATATCATAATAAGATAAAGGATAGATATAAATAGATATAGATGATATACGTATATAGATAAAGATATAAATAGATAGATAGATAGAGATAGAGATAGACTTCTACAATTCAGCAAAAACAAAAACAACAGTACCCAATGTAAACATGGGCAAAAATTTTGAATAAACTTTCTTTCAATAAAGATATAAATAATGGCCTTTAAGCACTTGTAAAGGTGTTCAAAATGACTAATCATGAGGGGAATACAAATATAAACCACCATGAATTACCACTTTATACTCATTAGGGCAGTTATTATGAAAACAAATAAACAATAACAAACAGAAAATAATAAGAGTTGTCAAGGATATGAAAAAACTGGTACCCTTGTGAATTTCTGATGAAATGTAAAATAGTGCAGCTACTGTGGAAAACAGTAAGGTATTTCCTTAAAATATTAAACATAGAATTATATGATCAGTAATTCTAGTCTAGATATATACTCAAAAGGATTTAAAGCAAGGCTTTAAGAGGTATTTTTACATCAATATTAACAGCAGCATTATTCAAAATAGCCAAAAAATGTACACAGTCCAAATGTCAAAAGATAAATGAATAGATCAACTTCTGGGAAGATAGCAGAATAGAAAAATCCTAAGCTCACCTCATCCCACAGACACACCTAGATAACAGCCACATCAGTGTATCCAACCCAGAAAATGACCCCAAAACTGGCAGAACAGACTTTCCGCAGTTAACCATAGGGAGGACACATATAAAAGGGTAGGAGGCACTGAGATGTGGCCAGAAACCAAACTCCCTGTGAGACTAACCACAAATGCTAAGGATAACAAAAGCAAAGAGAGGGAAGAGAAGCAGAACCCACACCAGGAACCCCAGACACAGGGGACTGCACTGGGAAGATGAGTCTCCGAAATATTTGGTTTTGAATGTCAGTGGAACTTAACTTCATGAGCTTTCATAGCCAGTAGAGCTTAACACCAGGTATTTTAAAACTCAGAAGACCTGGCTCTGGGATGGCCAGAGGGCAATGGGGGACTGAGTCTCTGCCCTTAGGGGGGCAATGTGATAGGTGGCCAGGCTAAGGTACAGCATGGAGTCACTGGTTTGGGTGGCACCTTGAGTGTTCATGGATATTTGTTTGTGTGTCTCACAGCATGTGCTGGGAGGCAGGGGTCTTCAGGGGAATTTCTCCAGAAATGAGGGAGCTAGCAATCATCATTTCTCCCCAATCTTACAACAGGCTGGATGCTCTGATGCCTGTGGGAGGAAGCACAAATGCTCCCCACCTACACTGCTAACACTGCACGTCCAGCCCATACATTCTCCTGTGGATCCACTGTATCCAACACACTAGGCAGGAGTCCCTCCAAAAAAGCTCCTGTTTCAAGCAACCTCAGCAGAGATTATTGCCACTCCAAAGTGACACCTGCCCTAGGGATAGGGGAAGATAAATACACATGCCAGTATACTCATAGTCCCAGAAGCTGCACCTTATAACGCAGTGCAGAGAGATTGTGCTGTTAATCAGTGCATCTGCAGCACCAGGAGGCATCTTGCTTTACTGCCAGCCTCATCCACCAACAAAAGCTTCTCAGGGAACAAAGCAAGTAGAGAATCCTGAAGTTCAGTACTATGGGAAATCAATAATAGATTATAGGAGACAGAAGAAAAAAAAAACAGTGATCTGGAAGACAAAGTATTTGAAAGCATCAAAACTGAAGAGCAAAAACAAAAAAAAAAGGAAAAAAAGAAAAAAGAAGAGAATATGTTAAGGGAACTCAGCAATGTCATCAAGCATAACCAAATTCACATTATCTGGGTCCCTGAAGAAGAGAGAGAAGGGGGCTGAAAATTTACTTGGAGAAACAATAGCTGAAAACTTTCCTAATCTGGGGAAGGAAAAAGATACACAGATCCACAAAGCATAGAGATGCTCAACAAAATCAATCCAATGAGGTCCACACCAAGACATGTAATAATTAAGATGGTGAAAAGTAGTGATAAATAAATAATTTTGAAAGTTTGAATTTCTAGCAATAATTTTACAAATGAGAAGGGAATGCCATGATATATTAAAATGCTGAAAAGAAAAAAAAAACTGCAAGCAAGAACACACTACCCAGCAAGGCTATCATTTAAAATTTGGGGAGAGATAAAAATTTTCCCAGATGAAGAAAAACTAAAGGAATTTGTCGCTACTAAACCAGGGTTTACAACGTAAAAGGGAATTCTTTGAGTGGAAGTAAAAGGTCATAGTTGGGAGTAAGTTATAAAAGGAAAAAGTAACACAGGTAAATATAAACACAAAAAAGTAGTAGATTGATCACTTATATATATAAAAAACAGTATGAGCTTTAGATCACAACTGGACCAAAATGAATAAAATTCCTAGGAATAGACTTAGGCAACATGGTAAAAATAAAAAAATGTGTACCCTGGGATCAATAAATTACTAATGACAGAAATTGAACATGACACAAATGAATGGAAAAATGTTACATGTCCATGGATTGGAAGAACCAATATTATTAAAATGTCCATACTACTCAAAAGAATGTACATATTAATTGCAATCCCTATCAAAACACAGACAATTTTCTTTTTTTTCAGAACTAGAAGAAATAATCATAAAATTTGTATGGAACCACAAAAATCCCAAAATAGTCTAAGTACTCTGGAAAAAGAAAAAAAAACTGGATTTATCACAATTCCATATTTCAAGTTATACCTCTACTAATTAAAACAGTATGTTGGAAAGTTGTACACTTAGAATCATTTGGTAAATTTGGGTAAAATCATAAGTATTATGTTACATATACTTTATCTCAAAATAGGGGATCTTTAATAAAAGAGGAAGATCCATCTATATTTTGTTTGTAAAAGACAAACCTTAAGAGCAAAGTAACAAATAGCTTAAAAGTAAAAATGGTATACACACACACACACATGCACACACACACTACAAACAGTGAAATAAAGTCTCTATTTTAACATAAGAGAAAATAGATGGTAGGTAAGAAATATTAATAGAGAAAAATAAGGCATTGCATTATGGTTAAATAGGTAATACATCTGGAAGATATGTTATTTATAAATGTATCTACAACTAATAAGACAGTCCCAAATTACATAATGCAAAAACAACAAAAATGAAAAAAGAGAAAATTCA
Organism: Herpailurus yagouaroundi; assembly: GCF_014898765.1. Taxonomy (NCBI): domain Eukaryota; kingdom Metazoa; phylum Chordata; class Mammalia; order Carnivora; family Felidae; genus Herpailurus; species Herpailurus yagouaroundi. The sequence goes on along the minus strand of NW_024420424.1, from coordinate 4,968,131 downwards.
ACAGTTATTACTGCATATTTCAATATCCCATTCTCAATCATTGTTAGTTATCTAGACAGACACTGGGAAAAGATATGGAAGATTTAAATAACTCTATCAACCAATTTACATAAGTAAAATTACATTACACTCCATTCAACACATAAAAACATGCATTATTTTCAACTGTATGGAGGGCAGTTTTTCACAATAGACCATATGGTAGGTCATACAACAAGTCTCACTAAGTATAAAATTTTTGAAATCTTTCAAAATATGTTCTGTGCTTACTATGGTACTAAAATAGAATTCAACAATAGAAGTAAATCTGGGGATTCCCTGAATATTTGCAAAGTTCTAAAATACACTTCTAAGTAAGTCATGGATTGGACAAAAATCACATGTAAAATTTTAAAGCATTCAAAACTTAAACATAAAATACACAAAATATGAGACGCAAGTAAAGCTGTGTTTGGAGAAAAAAATCGTAGTTTTTAACACCTATATTAGAAACAAAATAACAGGTCTCAAACCAATAAACAAAATCCACACACACACACACACACACACACACACACACACACACACAAACTAGAGGAAAATGAGCAAGGTAAACTCAAAAAAATAATTAAAAAATAATAAATATCCAATAAAAATCAATTAAGAAACAGAAATATAATATGGAAAATACGGAATATCAATTAAAGCGAAATCTGGTTCTTTGAAATTTTTAAGCAAAATTTTAAAGCCTTAATCTAGACTACAACAAAGAATTAAGAGAAAGGACATGAATTTACAAATCTGAAATTAAAAAAAAAAAGCAAGTATTACTATTGCCTCTGACATAAATTATAAAGTAATAAAAGGGAATATTGTAGAAAACTTAATGCCAATAATGTATACATCTTAGATGAAATGGATAGATTTGAAGAAAAAATGGCCAGAATGCATGGAAAAATTTAATATACAGGTAGAAGAACCAATCAAACACGATTCAAAGACATTTAGCAAACTAGAAGATATTTAAAAATAAAAATATCCAGAAGGTATGAAGGAGAGAAAAAAGAAATGGAGAATATAAGAAATGAAGTTTACAGAGAAAAAGGATAAGCTAAGATTTAATTTTAATTTTATGTTTTTTAGAGAGAGAGTGCAAGTGGGCGAGAAGGTCAGAGAGAGAGAATCTCAAGCAGACTCCATGCAGCATGGAGACAGATGGAGGGCTTGATTTCATGACACTGGCATCAAAATATGAGCTAAAACCAAGAGCTGGAAATTCAACCAACTGAGTCAACCAGGCAATCCAGTAAGGAGATTTTAAATAATATTATCTAAATTACAGAAGATAATTATGTAGACAATGTAGAGCAGACACTATTTAAAGATATAATGGCAGTCAATTTTCAGAATTTATTAAAGACATGAATTATTATATTCATGAAATAGAAAAATTTCCCAGGAGTACAATTAAAATTCAGTATTCATCTTAGATCATTTAAAAAATGTGCCAAATATTAAAGCAGAGAGATATTAAAAAGAGAAAAAGAAAAATAACAGGTTATTACAGAGGTGCAATAGCTAGACTGATGGAAGTCTTCTTAACAACAAATTAAATGAGGGGACCATAAAACCATATCCTAAAAGTAAAGGAATAGTATTGTCAACCTAAAATTGCATTTCCAATTATTCTACATAGTCATATTTTCAGACAGCCAAATTTTTAAAATTATAATAATTAGAGCATTACTAAAGGGAATTCTAGGAGGATGGACCTCAAGAAAATGAAATTTGATGAAGAAGGAATGTTGAAGGTTCCCGAAGGTATAGTGAACAACAACAACAAAAAGTATACACATGTGTAAATTAAACAAATATTGTGTATGCAAATTAAAATTGTAACAACTAACTTTGGAATAAAGGCTGACGTAACTAGCATATTAAACAATTGTAGCATGTAAGTATAGATGGGAGTGATCAGACTTAAAATATTTCAAAATATTTATAGTGCTTAGGAGGGTAGCAACACTGATTAACTTCAGTTCTTAATGTTACTTTAAGAGTAAATACCAGAAGAAAAGAACAAGTGGATAACTTCCAATGAATAATGAAGGAACAACTAAAAAACTTTATTAGTCCAAAAGCAGAATAAGGAGTGTAAATAGCATAAAAATGGTAAATAGCACAAACTAAAATGTTAGATATGAGTTCAAATATACCGTCAATCATAGTAAGTGTAAATAAACTAAATCTCCATTTAAAATATAAATTGTTAAATTAATAAATGAACAATATCAGTTTGCCTATGTTTACAATAGGAAAAACACCTAAACAACAAAGACAGAAAAAAAGGATGAAAGTAAAATTAAAAAAAAAAAACATATTGGGTAAATATGAAACAAAAGAAACTGGAATATCCATGTTAATATTACATGAAATATACTTTATTTATTTATTTATTTATTTATTTATTTATTTATTATTTTTTATTCTCAAGTTAGTTAACATGGATTGTAATTTTGGCTTCAAGAGTAGAACCCCGTGATTCATCTCCTACACATTCATCTCCCACTGCTCATCCTGAAAAGTGCCCTCCTTAATGCCCATCACCCATTTAACCCATCTACCACCAACCCCTCCATCACCCCTCAGCTTGTTCTCTGTATTTAAGAGAAAATTATAGTTTTTCTCCCTCTCTATTTTTGTCTTATTTTTCCTTCCCTTCCCCTATGATCATCTGTTAAGTTTCTCAAATTGCACATATGAGCGAAATCATATGATCTCTGTCCTCTGACGAATTTTGCTTAGCAGAATACCCTCCAGTTCCATACATGATGTTGGAAATGGCGAGATTTTCAAGTTTTTTTTTTTTTTTCATTGCTGGGTATTACTCCATTGAATAGATATACCACGTCTTCTTAATCCATCCATCAGTTGATGAACGTTTTGGCTCTTTCTGTGATTTGGTTATTGTTGATAATGATACTATAAACATTGGAATGCATATGCCCCTTCGAATTAGCATTTTGGTATCATTTGGGTAAGTTCCAAGTAGTACAATTACTGGTTCATAATGTAGTTCTATTTTTAATTTTTTGAGGAACCTCCACACTATTTTCCAGAGTGGCTGCACCACTTTGCATTCCCACCAACAGTGCAAAAGGGTTCCCGTTTTTCCACATCCTCACCAACATCTGTTGTTTCCTGAGTTGTTAATTTAAGCCACTCTCACTGGCTTGAGGTGGTATCTCAATGTGATTTTGATTTGTATTTTCCTGATGATGAGTGATGTTGAGCATCTTTCCATGTGTCTGTTGGCCATCTGAATATCTTCTTTGGAAAAATGTCTATTCATGTCTTTTGGCCATTTGTTTACTGGATTTTTTTTCAGGTGTTGAGATTGGTAAATTCTTTATAGATTTTGGATATTAACCGTTTATCCAATATGTCATTTGCAAATACCTTCTCCCATTTCATCCCTCGCCTTTTAATTTTGTTGATTTCCCTCACTGTGCAGAAGTTTTTTATCTTGAGAAGATCCCAAAAGTTCATTTTTGTATTTATTTCTCTTGTCTCCAGAGGCATGTCAAGTAAGAAGTTGCTGCAGCCTAGGTCAAAGAGGTTGCTGCCTGTTTTCTTCTGTAGGATTTTGATGGTTTCCTATATCAAATTTAGGTCTCTTAACCATTTTTATTTTTTTTTGTGTGTGTGTATAGTGTATGAAAGTGGTCCACTTTAATTCTTCTGAATGTTCCTGTTTAATGTTTCCAACACCATTTGGTAAAAAGACTGTCTTTTTTCCATTGGATACCCTTTCCTGCTTTGTCAAAGACTAGTTGGCCATACATTTGTAGGTCAGTTTCTGGGTTCTTTATTCTATTCCTTGATCAAGATGTCTGTTTTTTGTGACTCTTCGGGGTCTTTTGTAGTTTCATACAAATTTTAGGATTGTTTGTTCCAGCTCTGTGAAAAATAGTGGTGGTATTTTAATAGGAATTACATTGAATGTGTATTTTGCCTTGGATAGTATGGACATTTTAACAATATTTGTTCTTCAAATCCATGAGAATGAAATGTTTTCCCATTTCTTTGTGTCTTCAACTTCTTTCATAAGCTTTTGATAGTTTTCAGCATAACATCTTTTCAATCTTTGGTTGGGTTTATTCCTAGGTATTCTCTGGGTTTTTTTGTAATTGTAAATGGGATCAATTCCTTGATATCACTTTCTGATGCCTCATTATTGTACAGAAATGAGACTGATTTCTGTACATTGATTTTATATCTTTCAACTTTGCTGAATTCATGTATCAGCTCTAGCAGTTTTTTATTGGAGTCTTTGGGTTTTCCATATAGAATATCATATCATCTGTGAGAAGTGAAAGTTTGACTTCTTTTTTGCCAATTTGGATGCATTTTTTTTTCATTTTGCTGTGTGATTGCTGAGAACAGGACTTCCAACACTACGTTAACCAACAGTGGTGAGAGTGGACATCCCTATCGTGTTCCTGTTCTCAGGGAGAAAGCTCTCAGTTTTTCCCCATTGAGGATGATATTAACTATGGGCTTTCATATAAGGCTTTTATGATGTGAAAGTATGTTCCTTCTATCCCGACTTTCTTGAGGGTATTTATCAAGAAAGTGGGCTGTATTTTGTCAAATGCCTTTTCTGAATCTATTCACAGGATACTATGGTTCTTATACTTTCTTCTATTAATGTGGTGTATCATGTTGATGAATAAGAGAATATTGAACCAGCCCTGCAGACCAGAAATGAATCCCACTTGATCGTGTTGAATAGTTCTTTTAATATACTGTTGAATTTGATTTGCTCATACCTTGTTGAGAATTTTTGCATCCACGTTCATCAGGGGTATTGGCTTGCAATTCCCCTTTTTTGTGGGGTCTTTGGTTTTGGAATCAAGGTAATGCTGGCTTCATAGAATGAGTTTTGAAGCTAGATAGATAGATAGATAGATAGATATGAAACTTGAAATGAACCACAAGAAAAAAATTGGAAAAATCCCAAATATATTGAGGTTAAAGAACATCCTTCTATTGAATTTGGTTAACCAAGAATTTAAAGAAAAAAATTAAAAAATACGTGGAAGCAAATGAAATATGTATGTATATATATATATATATATATTTGGTTGGAGAAGAATAGGTAGTAACTCTGCTTTTTTTGAACTTTCAATTTACTTTATTGTTTTTATATGAAATTTATTGTCAGATTGGTTTCCATACAATACTCAGTGCTCATCCCAACAGGTTTGCTCCTCAATACCCATCACCCACCCTCCCCTCCCTCCCACCCCGCATAAACCCTCAGTTTGTTCTCAGTTTTTAAGAGTCTATTATGTTTTAGCTCCCTCCCTCTCTAACCTTATTTTTTTCCTTCCCCTCCGCCATGGTGTTTTGTTAAGTTTCTCGGGATCCACATAAGAGTGAAAGCATGTGGTATCTGTCTTTCTCTGACTTATTTCACTTAGCATAACACTCTCCAGTTCCATCAATGTTGCTATAAAAGGCCATATTTCAGTCTTTCTCATTGCCATGTAGTATTCCATTGTGTATATACACCACAATTTATTGGTAGTAACTCTGCTTTAAATGTCTTGTTGAATTCTCCTGAGAAGCCATCTGGCCCAGGACTCTTATTTGTTGGGAAATTTTTGGTAGCTGATTCAATTTCTTCACTTGTTATAGGCCTATTCAAATTTTCTATTTCTTCCTGTTTGAGTTTTTGGTAGTGTGTGAGTGTGTAGGAATTTGTCCATTTCTTCTGATTGTCCAGATTGTTGGCATATAATTTTTCACTGTAAACTCTAATAATTGTATTTCTGTCATGTTGATTGAGATCTCTCCTCTTTAATTCTTGATATTATCTGTTTGGGTCTTCTCTCTTTTTAAGATGCCTGTCTTAGGGGTTTATCAAGTTTTTATTCTTTCAAAAACCAGCTCTTAGCTTCATTGACCTGTTTTACTGTTTTTTGGGTTATTTTTAATTCTATATTGTTTATTTCTACTCTAATCTTTATTATCTCCTTATTCTGTTGGGTTTGGATTTGCCACTGCTTTTCTAGCTCCTTTAGGTGTAAGTTTAGGTTGTATATTTGGGACCTGTGGCTTCTTGAGATAGGCTCGAATTGCAATGTGTTTTCCTCTTAGGACTGCCTTTGCTGCATTCCAAAAGATTTGGACTATCATATTTTTATTTTCATGTGCTTCCACGTATTTTTTATTTTTTTTCTTTAATTTCTTGGTTAACTCAATTCTTCAGTAGGATGTTCTTTATCCTCAATATATTTGGGGGTTTTCCAATTTTTTTCTTGTGGGTGATTTCAAGTTTCATAGTGTTGTGATCTGAAAATGTGCATGGTATGATCGCAATCTTTTTGTACTTGTTGAGGTCTGTTTTGTGACCCATTATGTGATCCATTTTGGAGAATGTTCCATGTGCACTTGAAAAGAATGTGTATTCTGCTGATTTAGGATGAAAAGTTCTGAATATATCTGTTAAGTCCATCTGGTTCAATGTGTCATTCAGGGCCATGGTTTCCTTATTGATTCTCTGCCTATATGATCTGTCCATTATTGTAAGTGCAGTATTAGTCACTTACAATTGCAGCATTATTATCAATAAGTTTACTTATATTTGTGATTAATTGATATATTTGTGTGAACTCATGTTAGGGCATAAACATTTACAATTGTTACATATTCTTGATGGGTAGACCCCTTAATTATGACGTAATGCCCTTCTTCATCTCTTGTTACAGTCTTCATTTTAAAATCTAGTTCATCTGATGTAAGTATAGCTACTCCAGCTTCCTTTTGACTTCCATTAGCATGATGGATATTTATCCACCCTTCCTCTGTCAATCTACAGTGTCCTCAGATCTAAAATGAGTCTCTTGTAGACATATAGATGGATCTTCTTTATTTTATTCATTCTGATACCCTCTATGTCTTTTGATTGGGGCTTTAGTCCATTTACATTCAGAGTGATTATTGAAAGATATGAATTTAGTACCATTGTGTTATCTGTAGATTTCCTTGTTTGTGATGATGTCTCCCATTCTTTTGTAGTCTTTGCTGCTCTCCACTTACAGAGCCCCCTTAGGATCTCCTGCAGGGCTGGTTTAGTGGTCACAAACTCCTTTAGTTTTTACTTGTCTAGGAAAGTCTTTATCACACCTTCTATTCTGAATGATAGCCATGTGGGCTAAAGGATTCTTGGATGTATATTTTTCCTATTCAGCATATTGAATATTCCTTGCGCTCCCTTCTGGCCTGTCAAGTTTTAGTAGAAAGGTCTGCTACTACCATTATGTGTCTACCCTTGTAAGGTAAGGACAGTTTGTCCCTAGCTGCTTTCAGAATTCTCTCTTTATCTTTGTATTTTGCCATTTTCTCTATGATATTTTGTATGTTGACTTGTTTTGTTTATTTTTGAAGGGAATTATCTGTGCATCTTGGACTTGGATTCCTGTTTCCTTCCTCAGATTAGGGTTCTCAGGTATAATTTGTTCAAAAAACTTTCTGCCCCTTTTCTCATTCCTCTTCTGAAACTTCCATGATATGGATATTGTTTCATTTCATGGAATCACATAGTTTGCTAATTCTAACCTCATGATCTAGCAATTTTCTTTTTCTCTTTTTTTTCAACTTCACCATATTCCATAATTTTATCTTCTATTTTGCCTATTCTCTCCTCTGTTTCTTCCATCTTCACTGTCACTGTATCTAGTTTATTTTGTACCTCTGCTATAGCATTTCTTAATTCATCATGACTAGTTCTTAGTTCTTAGATCTCTGTAGCAAGGCTTTCTCTTGTGTCTTCAATGCTTTATTTCAAGTCAAGCTATTAGTCTTTATGACTTTTTCTAAATTCTTGTTCAGATATATTGTTTATATCTGCTTTGAGCAATTCTATGGCTGTGATTTCTTCCTGTATTTTCTTTTGGAAAGAATTCATCTATTTGTCATTTTGGCTAAGTTTCTGTGTTTTGTGTGTTTTAAATACTTGTTATGTGACCTACACATGAGACTACTACTATATTAAAAAGAGATCATACCTGTCCAGAACCTTGCACTTCAGGAGGTGTTTTTTGTGTATGTTGCATGCACAATGTTTTTGTTGTATTTTGGATGCTCTATCCCACTGGTAAGTCCTCTGCAGAGCTCCTTCTTGTTTGTACTGGTGGAGTTCTTGGACCTTTAGTCAGGTGTGCTTTGATTTGTTGTAGTAATCATGGAAAAAGCAAAGAAACATGAGGGGACAGGTGAAGCCTGATCTCATAAAAAGAGAAAAATTAAAGGAGAGAAAAGAAGACCAAACAGAAAAAAAATTACCACTAAATCCAGAGAAATAAAAAGGAAAATAAAGAAGAAAGACAAAAGGTGGAAAAATAATATAATACAAATGCCTATCTAACTATCTCTCTATCATCTATATATCTATATATATAATTGACCAAAAACAAATCAGAAATTATAAGCTGGATTCTAAAAGAGAAAAAGAAAAGGGAATAAATAAAAATAAAATAATATAAACTAAAATTAAGAACAAAGAAACAGTTGTCTGTTGGTGTCAAGGACCAGTGATTCTGCTGGTCTGGAGGAGAGACCATCTGCATGAAGTCAGTCAGTCTTGAGCCAGTGGATAAGCAGTTCCTGGCACAGAGGAGAAGGGTCTGATTAAGTGGGACCCACCTCCACTGGCGGTCACTATGCTACTCTCTGAAGTTGCACTGTGTTCATGTTGGGAGAAAAAAAAAGTGAAACCCCAATATCTCCTCCCCAGACCAGGTGTCTCAAACAAGACTGCTCAGGTAGCCCTCACAGAATAGCGGGGGCAGCCAGCTTGCCTTGCTCCACAGTTCTCCTTGCCTTTTAGGTGTTGGGATTCAATACTCAATGACTTAAAGGACCCTGCATTGTGTGGACCCTGTTCTGGAGTAACACCACTCTACCCTGCTGATAAAACTCCTTTGGCTGGCACCTAAAGAGTGTGTTGTCCTTGGGGAGGCAATAAACCCTCTTCCCAAGGTACTATGGGAAGGGTACTGTTGTCTCCCACATGTACCTGAGGTCACTACACCATGCTATGAGTTCTGAGGTTGGCTCCCTCCTCCCAAGGAGTGCAACCACAGTTTCCAGCTCCATTCGGAGATAGTCATGCACTTTTGTACCTCTAAGTTTCAGTTCCAGAGGATAAATTCTGACAAGGTGCCTCCCTCCAACTGTGGAAATCTTTCTGCCATTCCACAGAGTGGAAAACAGATTGTTTTCCTTGGTGTTCCAAGTTATCTTACCTCAATAGAGCTGTGTTTAAGGGAGAGAAAAATCCCAGTCCCCCTACTGTACTGCCATCTTAACCTGACCCCCCTACATGAAATGTACTTTAAATTAAAAGGGATTTTTTAGGAACAAAGTAGGTTATTATTAATGATATTAAGGTCATTAACAAGATAAAATTTCTAAACATACAAGCTTCTAATAACACAGATTCAAATACATAAGGAAGAAAACAGAATCAATAAAAAAATGGACACATTCACAATACTTATTTAGTATTTAAGTATTTTTGTCACTTAAAACATTAATTTCACAGAAAATTGTATGGAGAAAATCATGAATAGCATGAAAAATAGCAAGACTGAACTAATAAACATATATGGAAGCTTGCACCCAACTTTTAGAGAAATTGTGTCATTTTTACATAGCAAAAGGATATTTTAATATAATTTGCCATATATTAGTTTATGAAACAAACACATTTTCAGAAATCTGGAAAGACACAATTCTCTGCTTACAATTCAATAAATATTTAAATTAGTAAGCAGATATTTTAAGAATAATAATACGTGAATTTAGTTTTTTGAGTATAGTTGACACACAATGTTACATTAGTTTCATTAATGTTCACTAATTTTCACTATGTAGCATAGTGATTAAATTTTTCTATAAATTGTGTCATGTATAGAGATTCAACTTTTCTATACATTATTCTAAATCAAAAGTTTAGCTACTATGTGTCAACATAAACAGTATTACTGTATCAATAACTATAGTCCTTTATTTTCAATATATGAAGTTTATTGTCAAATTGGTTTGCATACAACACCCAGTGCTCATCCCAAAAGGTGCCCTCCTCAATACCCATCACCCACCCTCACCTCCCTCCCATCCCCCATCAACCCTCAGTTTGTTCTCAGTTTTTAAGAGTCTCTTATGCTTTGGCTCTCTCCCACTCTAACCTCTTTTTTTTTTCTTCCTCTCCCCCATGGGTTTCTGTTAAGTTTCTCAGGATCCACATAAGAGTGAAACCATATGGTATCTGTCTTTCTCTGTATGGCTTATTTCACTTAGCATCACACTCTCCAGCTCCATCCATGTTGCTACAAAGGGCCATATTTCATTCTTTCTCATTGCCACGTAGTACTCCATTGTGTATATAAACCACAACTTCTTTATCCATTCATCACTTGTTGGACATTTAGGCTCCTTCCATAATTTGGCTATTGTTGAGAGTGCTGCTATAAACATTGGGGTACAAGTGCCCCTATGCATCAGTACTCCTGTATTCCTTGGGTAAATTCCTAGCAGAGCTATTGCTGGGTCATAGGGTAGGTCTATTTTTAATTTTCTGAGGAACCTCCACACTGTTTTCCAGAGTGGCTGCACCACTTTGCATGCCCACCAACAGTGCAAGAGGGTTCCCATTTCTCCACATCCTAGCCAGCATCTATAGTCTCCTCATTTGTTCATTTTGGCCACTCTGACTGGCGTGAGGTGACATCTGAGTGTAGTTTTCATTTGTATTTCCCTGATGAGGAGCGATGTTGATAATCTTTTCATATGCCTGTTGGCTATCTGGATATTTTCTTTAGAGAAGTGTCTATTCATGTTTTGTGCCCATTTCCTCACTGGATTATTTGTTTTTCAGGTGTGGAGTTTGGTGAGCTCTTTATAGATTTTGGATACTAGCCCTTTGTCTGATATGTCATTTACAAACATCTTTTCCTATTCCATTGGTCTGGGATTTTGATGCCTCCTGCTTTGGTCTTCTTCTTCAAAATTACTTTGGCTATTCGGGGCCTTTTGTGGTTCCATATGAATTTTAGGATTGCATGTTCTAGTTTCGAGAAGAATGCTCGTGCAATTTTCATTGGGATTGCATTGAATGTGTAGACAGCTTTGGGCAGTATTGACATTTTGACAATATTTATTCTTCCAATCCATTGAGCATGGAACGTTTTTCCATTTCTTTATGTCTTCTTCACTTTTCTTGGTAAGCTTTCTATAGTTTCAGCATACAGATCTTTTACATCTTTGGTTAGATTTATCCCTAGGTATTTTATGCTTCTTGGTGCAATTGTGAATGGGATCAGTTTCTTTATTTGTCTTTCTGTTGCTTCATTGTTAGTGCATAAGAATGCAACTGATTTCTGTACATTGATTTTGTATCCTGCAACTTTGATGAATTCATGTATCAGTTCTAGCAGACTCCTGGTGGAACTATCAGATTTTCCATGTATAATATCATGTCATCTGCAAAAAGTGAAACGTGAACTTCATCTTTACCAATTTTTTTGCCTATGATTTCCTTTTGTTGTCTGATTGCTGATGCTAGAAATTCCAACACTATGTTCAACAACAGCAGTAAGAATTGTCATCCCTGTCGTGTTCCTGATCTCAGGGAAAAAGCTCTCAGTTTTTCCCCATGAGGATGATGTTAGTGGTCTTTTCATAAATTGCTTTTATGATGTTTAAGTATGTTCCTTCTATCCCGACTTTCTCAAGGGTTTCTAGTAAGAAAGGTTGCTGAATTTTGTCAAAGGCTTTTTCTGCATCGATTGACAGGATCATATGGTTCTTATCTTTTCTTTTATTAATGTGATGTATCACGTTGATTGATTTGCGAATGTTGAACCAGCCCTGCATCCCAGGAACGAATCCCACTTGATCATGGTGAATAATTCTTTTTATATGCTGTTGAATTCGATTTGCTAGTATCTTATTGAGAATTTTTGCATCCATATTCATCGGGGATATTGGCCTGTAGTTCTCTTTTTTTGGTGGGTCTCTGTCTGGTTTAGGAATCAAAGTAATACAGGCTTCATAGAATGAGTCTGGAAGTTTTCTTTCCCTTTCTATTTCTTGGAATAGCTTGAGAAGGATAGGTATTATCTCTGCTTTAAACGTCTGGTAGAACTCCCCTGGGAATCCATCTGGTCTTGGACTCTTATTTGTTGGGAGATTTTTGATGACTGATTCAATTTCTTCGCTGGTTACGTTTCTGTTCAAGCTTTCTATTTCCTCCTGATTGAGTTTTGGAAGCGTGTGGGTGTTTAGGAATTTGTCCATTTCTTCCAGGTTGTCCAGTTTGTTGGCATATAATTTTTCATAGTATTCCCTGATAATTGCTTGTATCTCTGAGGGATTGGTTGTAATAATTCCATTTTCATTCATGATTTTATCTATTTGGGTCATCTCCCTTTTCTTTTTGAGAAGTCTGGCTAGAGGTTCATTAATTTTGTTTATTTTTTCAAAAAACCAACTCCTGGTTTCGTTGATCTGCTCTACAGTTTTTTTTTATATTCTATATTGTTTATTTCTGCTCTGAACTTTATTATTTCTCTTCTTCTGCTGGGTGTAGGCTGTCTTTGCTGTTCTGCTTCTATTTCCTTTAGGTGTGCTGTTAGATTTTGTATTTGGGATTTTTCTTGTTTCTTGAGATAGGCCTGGATTGCAATGTATTTTCCTCTCAGGACTGCCTTCGCTGTGTCCCAAAGCGTTTGGATTGTTGTATTTTCATTTTCGTTTGTTTCCATATATTTTTTAATTTCTTCTCTACTTGCCTGGTTGACCCATTCATTCTTTAGTAGGGTGTTCTTTTACCTCCATGCTTTTGGAGGTTTTCCAGATTTTTCCTGTGGTTGATTTCAAGCTTCATAGCATTGTGGTCTGAAAGTATGCATGGTATAATTTCAATTCTTGTATACTTATGAAGGGCTGTTTTGTGACCCAGTATGTGATCTATCTTGGAGAATGTTCCATGTGCACTTGGGAAGAAAGTATATTTTGTTGCTTTGGGATGCACAGTTGTAAATATATCTGTCAAGTCCATCTGATCCAATGTATCATTCAGGGCCCTTGTCTCTTTATTGACTGTGTGTCTAGATGAACTATCCATTTCTGTAAGTGGAGTGTTAAAGTCCCCTGAAATTACCACATTCTTATCAATAAGGTTGCTTATGTTTGTGAGTAATTGTTTTATATATTTGGGGGCTCCGGTATTCAGTGCATAGACATTTATAATTGTTAGCTCTTCCTGATGGATAGACCCTGTAATTATTATATAATGCCCTTCTTCATCTCTTGTTACAGCCTTTAATTTAAAGTCTAGTTTGTCTGAGATAAGTATGGCTACTCCAGCTTTCTTTGGACTTCCAGTGGCATGATAAATAGTTCTCCATCCCCTCACTCTCAATCTGAAGGTGTCCTCAGGTCTAAAATGAGTCTCTTGTAGACAGCAAATGGATGGGTCTTGTTTTTTTTTTTTTATCCATTCTGATACCCTATGTCTTTTGGTTGGCGCATTTAGTCCATTTACATTCAGTGTTATTCTAGAAAGATATGGGTTTAGAGTCATTGTGATGTCCGTAATTTTCATGCTTGTAGCAATGTCTCTGGTACTTTGTCTCACAGGATCCCTCTTAGGATCTCTTGTAGGGCTGGTGTAGTGGTGACAAATTCCTTCAGTTTTTGTTTGTTTGGGAAGACCTTTATCTCTCCTTCTATTCTAGGTGACAGACTTGCTGGATAAAGGATTCTCAGCTGCATATTTTTTCTGTTCATCACATTGAACATCTCCTGCCATTCCTTTCTGGCCTGCCAAGATTCAGTAGAGAGATCTGTCACGAGCCTTATAGGTCTCCCTTTATATGTTACAGCATGTTTATCTCTAGCTGCTTTCAGAATTTTCTCTTTATCTTTGTATTTTGCCAGTTTCACTATGATATGCCGTGCAAAAGATCGACTCATGTTATGTCTGAAGGGAGTTTTCTGTGCCTCTTGGATTTCAATGCCTTTTTCCTTCCCCAGATCCGGGATGTTCTCAGCTATGATTTCTTCAAGTACACCTTCAACACCTTTCCCTCTCTCTTCCTCCTCTGAAATACCAATTATGCATATATTATTTCTCTTTAGTGCATCACTTAGTTCTCTAATTTTTCCCCTCATACTCCTGGATTTTTTTATCTCTCTTTTTCTCAGCTTCTTCTTTTTCCATAATTTTATCTTCTAGTTCACCTATTCTCTCCTCTGCCTCTTCAATCCGAGTCGTAGTTGTCTCCATTTTATTTTGAAATTCATTGATCGCATATTTTAGCTCCTCCTGGCTGTTCCTTTGTCCCTTGATCTCTGTAGCAATAAATCTCTGCTGTCCTCTATACTGTTTTCAATCCCAGCGATTAATTTTATGACTATTATTCTAAATTCACTCTGTGTTATATTGTTTAAATCATTTTTGATCAGTTCGTTAGCTGTTGTTATTTCCCGGATGTTTTTCTCAGTTGAATTATTCCGTTTTGTCATTTTGGATAGTCCCTGGAGTGGTGTGGGACTGCTGGGCACTTCCCCTGTGCTGTCTTGAATGACTTGCATTGGTGGGCGGGGCCGCAGTCAGAACTGATGTCTGCCCCCAGCCCACCACTGGGGCCACAGTCAGACTGGTATGTGTTCTCTTCCCCTCTCCTGGGGTGGGATTCACTGTGGGGTGGCATGGCCCGTCTGGGCTACTTGCACACTGCCAGGCTTGTGGTGCTGGGGATCTGGCGTGTTAGCTGGGGCGCATTGGCAAGGTGCACAGGGGCGGGAGGGGCAGGCTCAGCTCGCTTTTCCTTCAGAGATTCACTTCTGGAGGGGCCCTGCGGCACCAGGAGGGAGTCAGACCCGCTGCTGGAGGGATGGATCCTCTGAAGCACAGCTTTGGGTGTTTGCACCGTGCAAGCAAGTTTCCTGGCAGGAACTGGTTACCTTTGAGATTTTGGCTGGGGGATCTGTGAGGGAGATGGCACTGGTGAGCGCCTTTGTTCCCCGCCAAGCTGAGCTCTGTTGTCCGGGGCTCAACAACTCTCCCTCCCATTCTCCTCCAGCCCTCCCATTCCCGAGCAGAGCTGTTAACTTATAACCTTCCAGATGTCAAGTCCCGCTTGCTGTCAGAACACACTCCATCCAGCCCCTCCACTTTTGCAAGCCAGACGAGGTGGCTGTGCTTGGCCAGAGGGCTGCCCCTCTGCCCTGGCTCCCTCCCACCAGTCCGTGGAGGGCACTGCCTCTCCGCCCTTCCTACCCACTTCCATGGGCCTCTCCTCTGAGCTTGGCTCTGGAGTGTTCTGCTCCTCTTCTGGAGGTTTTTTGAGTTATTTAGGCAGGTGTAGGTGGAATCTCAGTGATCCGCAGGACCCGCGGTGAGCCCAGCATCCTCCTACACCGCCATCTTCCCAGGATCCCAATAACTATAGTCCTTTGATGTAGCTTTTATTCCCATGACTTATTCATTCAATAACTGGAAGCCTGGATCTTACATCTCCCTCCCCTCTGGCAACCATCAGTTTGTTCTTTTTATTTATAGGCATGATTCTGCTTTTTGTTTGTTTTTTTTGTTTCATTTTCTTTGGTTTCCACATATAAGTAAATCATCTGGTATTTGTGTTTCTCATTTTAACTTATTTAACTTAGCATAATACCCTCTAGATCCTTTGATGCTGTGACAACATGTGAGTATTTTTTAATTTTAATTTATTTATCAAGTAATATATCACAACATAAATTTAAATACACAATTAAGGTCTACTTAGAATTTCATAACTAAAATACCACATATCAAAAATTATTGAACATAGCTGAATAGTATTTGGAGAAATATTATAGCTGAAAATGTGTCATAGTAAAGAAAATAAAAGCTAAAATTCATAAGATATGTCCAATTTAAGCAATTATAACTTTATATTAAATCCAAAGTTTTTTTTGGTCTTCAGCCATTTTTGTATTTGAGGGCAACACATGCCATATTTTAGTGTACTATACTGACCTTTTTTATCACATAACCCATAAGACTATTAATTTTGAGTAAAGCTGAAGCAAAATTGATCTATGCAACAGATAAAAGCTGTGTGCAAATTTGACTGACACTTGAATTAAATGCTGAAAGGAGAAAGTTGTCTTTGAAATGCCATTGTTAAACAAACTTTTTGTATAATTTTATAATAAAGCCATGATTCCTCTGTCTATAAATCTTCCTTTCTTGAGAAGCAATGCTTGGCTTGCTGCTGGGCCCTCGCAAAAAAGGTCAACATTTCTCGATAAGACAGCAAGGGAGCATGCATTTGAGCTACCAAGCTGTGTGCTATCTGACCCACAAAGCCATAAATGTGGGCATGAAGAGTAGGTATCCATTATTAAATAGTTCTGATTTACATAGGTTCAGAAGGCAAACTAATTTATATTAATAGTGGGCTCAGCATCCCACAATACTTACTCCATCTGCACTGCATCCCCACTCTGTGACCCATTCATGAGGCCTCATGGGCATTCTAGAAAGAGGAAAAAACAACTGGACCTTAGTTACAGAGAGTCTGTATAATATGCTGGCACTTGCTGGAAATGAAATACCACTGCATTACAACCACACTCAAGGGTGTCTCAAAAGGACAGTGGTGAAGGGTAATACTCCAAGTGGGAAAAATTTCAGAACACATTTTGTACACTTTTTGAAGAAAAAAATCTGTCCTAAGTTATAAATATACAGATTCATGTACAGTTGTAAATGATTTGAATGGTTTGTGAGTCATTCGGAAGAAATAAAATTGATTATAAAATAATCTGGGAAGAAGATATATAAATACAGATTTAAGAATAAGTTTATCAAGGATATACTGCTTTACTTTCTGTTAGAGGATGTCTGATACCTACAATCTGTCTTTCTCAGTCTCTCATGTCAGCTGGCTTTTGGCTGAATTTGACAAAAAAAGTAAGCAAGGTATTTTAGGGGAAGAAATAAATGAATCCATAATACTTATCCTCCTACCTCTCTACTTTAGGAAACACATTTGAGGATGCAAGTTCATCTCTGTGATTACATCTCCCCTCCAATTAAAAAAAAATAGAGTAATGCATGAATGTGAAAACAAAAAAGTTGAAAATGGCACAAATGACCACATTTTATGTTCTACTCATATTTAACAATATATTTTAAAGACATTAGCCAATAATCTGTCACATACATAAAAACATTTTCTTTCTCTGCAAAGATGCATAAAGTCTCATTTATAATCATAAGGAAAAAACCTGACGTGGGCAACAATCAGTTGTGTGATCATGGTTCCCTACAGACTACTGACCTAATAATAAAATTGAAAAGTTAAATAACAAAAATATTCAAAAAATACTAGGATCATACTATATTATTCCACTTATATGAAATACCTACAGTAGTGAAATTTATAGAAACAGAAAGTAGAAGGGTGATTGCTTGATACTGTTGTGAGGAGAAAATGGGAAGTTGTTTAATGACATTGTAGTTTAAGTTTGCAAGATGAAAAGAGTTCCAGAAATAAGTTACACAACAGTGTGAGTGTACATAAAACTACTGAACTGTAAACTTAAAATTACTTAAGATAGTAAATTTCATACCATATATATCTCATCACAAGAAAATAGCAGCATGGATATGGAGATATATAGATCAATGAAAAATACTTTAGAGTCAAGAAACAAACTCACACATGGATCATTTTTCAACAAAGTTGCCAAAACAAGTAAATAAAAGAATAATATATTAACAATTGGTGTTGGGACAACTGGATATCCATATAGCAAAGAATAGCATGGAAAACACACAAAACTTAATTAAAATATATCAAAGACTTAAATGTAAGAACTAAAATTATTAGAAGAAATTATAGGAGTAGATCTTCATGATTTTGGATTTGGCAATGGATTCTCAGAAATAACATCAAAAGCACATGCAACAACAAAAAAATAGATAAATTATACATCTTCAAAATTGAACATTTTTGTGCATCAAAGAATTATACCAAGAAAGTAAAAAATACAACCTAAATAATTGAAGATAATATTCACAGATTACGAGTTTTTGGCTAAAAAAACAGGAATACCATGACCTCATCTCCTCCATGGAACACACCAAATTACACCTATTTACAGAGTAATTCCTCCTAAAAAATAATGGAGAGGCAATTAAACAGCTTTAGAGAGAATGGCAAAAGAGAAGATGGAGCAAAAGAGATGGAGACATGGTAACAAAGAGAACCCCTTCCCATTATGCTGCAAGCTGCAGTGGAGAGGCATAGTGCTGAAGTACTTGGAGTAGATTCTTCTGTCTTTGGGCACTGAAAAATAAGCTGTGACTTAAAAGAGCACTTAACATATCAAAGACCCAGCCCTAGAACGCTTCCAAACCATGGAGGAGAATGGAAAACAGTCTGGAGCAGAGGGACTAGAAAGAGATGAAGTTTACCCTACACTTCCACCTTAATGGTGCTGAGCAGAGCAGGGTCTGGACACTGTAGCCAGCTGACTTCCTCAGTGAGACCTATGTCCATAAGCCAACATTAGCCCCAAACATGTTTGGACACCAAAAAAAAAAGCTGTGGTTTAGAATATCACTTAATATATAAAAAAGCCAGACTTAGAACTCCACAGAGAGGTGGGAGAGTTGATGGAATGCCTTTCTGGTGAAAGTGGCTCTCAGACATGGTTTATATTCCCCTCCACCTCAATACCAGGAGTGAGAGCAGAGTCTTAGCTCCCTAGCTGGCCTGCTGCATCAGCAAGTACAAGGTTCCCTTAGCCCATGGTAACCACAAACCCAAAGCCTATGATAGATACAAAAATAAACAAAGAGAAAGAAAGCCAAGTAAAACACCAAAGAAACACATTAGTTACAAAGAAAGTAAGCAATTGTAGAAAGGAACAGAGAAAAACTACAAAAATAACCAGAAAACAATTAATAAAATGGCAATTAAGTATGCAATGATAAGTGATTACTTTAAATATAAATGGCCTAAATGATCCAATCAAAGGACACAGGTGGCCAAATGAATTAAAAACAAAAGATTCACCTCAGATCTAAAGACATATATAAACCGAAAGTGAAGGGAAGAAAAGACACTGACAATGGAAAGGGAAGTGGAAAAAAAAGGAGGAGTGGCAATACTTAGGCAAAATAGACTTAAAGCAAAGACTATATAACAAGAGACAAAGAAAGCCCTTATGTAATGATAAAGAGATCAATCAAACAAGAGAATATAACAATTGTAAATATTAATACATTAAACACTGGAACATCTAAACACATTGAAACAAATATTAACAAACATAAAGAGAGAAAATGATGGTAATACAATAATACTGTGCAGTATCACAGTATGGATATTGATATTAATAGGATCAAGATCAAAAACATTTTCATTGCTAAATGGATTTCTAATGTTTTAGCCAGATCTATATCCTCATCCCCTCCTAAACTCCTGGCCATCACTAATTTGTTCTCATCTATAATTTGTGACCTAAAGAATGTTATATAAGTGGAATCATACAAGATGTAATATTTAGATTTTTTTTTCATTCATCAATTTTTTTTTGGAAATTCAGCCATTTTGTTTAGTTTTAATTGTTCTTTTTTTAAGTGATGAATAACATTTCATATTATATATGTTCCACACTTTGTTTAACCATTCATCTAAGGAGACAATTGTGTTGTTTCCAATATTTTACTCTTATAAATAAAGGTGCTATGAGGGGGGTAGTCAACATGACAGAGAAATAAGGGGGCTGAAAGATACCTTGTTCCTCAAAACAGCAGTATTGAAGCCAGAAGACTTGGAATTTCTGGAATCCGGGCAACAGAGGGACAGAAATATCTCCAGGGGCCCTTGGGGACCACCTAGCAGGCATCGGTGCATGATTGTGAATTAGGATACATAAAATGGGTGGCATAGGCACAGAGGGGAGGGATCCCCTTCTGTGGAGAGACAAAAGGGAGAGAAAGAGAGGCTGTGGAACTGTAGAAATTTGGACAAGAGAAAAACCATAGAATGCGGAATGGAAAAAATGAAAAAGACCAGTTTCTAGCTTGCAAAGAGTCTCAGGGGTGACAATCCAGGGTTGTGAGACTTTCTCCAGACTAGGACCCGCTTCCCTGCACACATACCTGGGAGGGAGGGGAAGCGAACCCTCTGCTAGGTTGTGAGCTCAGAGGTGCAGCTGTGAGAGAGAAGCCCCTTCCCTTGAGTGCTGTCAGAAGAAGACATATAGCTGTTCCAAGGACAAAAGACCCTTCAGGAGCACACTAGCCAGAGACCCTTTGTCTGCTGGCTGGGCTGAGTGGCACTACCTCAGAACCCATGCACACAGAGCAGGATCCTTTAAGACATCAGGGTTTGAATCCCAGCTGAGCACTGGGATTCATTATATACATAATGTATATGTATGTATACATCATACATATACATACACACATACATATATTTTCTTCCTTATTTCTTCCCTACTCTTCATACATTTTTTTTCTTTTTTCCTTCCTCTTATTTCTTCCTTTCTCTATTCTGGTTTTTGGTTTGTTTAATCGGAGAGTTTTAATCTATTCTTTTTACAACCCTTCTGTATCTCCTTCTTTATTTTCCTCTCTCTCTCTCCCTCTCTCTCTGGATTTTTTTTTATTTATATATGAAATTTATTGTCAAATTGGCTTCCATACAACACCCAGTGCTCATCCCAAAATGTGCCCTCCTCAATACCCATCACCCACCCTCTCCTCCCTCCCACCCCCCATCAACCCTTAGTTTGTTCTCAGTTCTCAACAGTCTCTTATGCTTTGGCTCTCTCCCACTCTAACCTCTTTTTTTTTCCTTCCCCTCCCCCATGGGTTCCTGTTAAGTTTCTCAGGATCCACATAAGAGTGAAACCATATGGTATCTGTCTTTCTCTGTATGGCTTATTTCACTTAGCATCACACTCTCCAGTTCCATCCACGTTGCTACAAAAGGCCATATTTCATTTTTTCTCATTTTGGCCACTCTGACAGGCGTGAGGTGATACCTGAGTGTGGTTTTGATTTGTATTTCCCTGATAAGGAGCGACGCTGAACATCTTTTCATGTGCCTGTTGGCCATCCGGATGTCTTCTTTAGAGAAGTGTCTATTCATGTTTTCTGCCCATTTCTTCACTGGGTTATTTGCTTTTCGGGTGTGGAGTTTGGTGAGCTCTTTATAGATTTTGGATACTAGCCCTTTGTCCGATATGTCATTTGCAAATATCTTTTCCCATTCCGTTGGTTGCCTTTTAGTTTTGTTGGTTGTTTCCTTTGCTGTGCAGAAGCTTTTGATCTTCATAAGGTCCCAGTAATTCACTTTTGCTTTTAATTCTCTTGCCTTTGGGGATGTGTCGAGTAAGAGATTGCTACGGCTGAGGTCAGAGAGGTCTTTTCCTGCTTTCTCCTCTAAGGTTTTGATGGTTTCCTGTCTCACATTCAGGTCCTTTATCCATTTTGAGTTTATTTTTGTGAATGGTGTGAGAAAGTGGTCTAGTTTCAACCTTCTGCATGTTGCTGTCCAGTTCTCCCAGCACCATTTGTTAAAGAGACTGTCTTTTTTCCATTGGATGTTCTTTCCTGCTTTGTCAAAGATGAGTTGGCCATACGTTTGTGGGTCTAGTTCTGGGGTTTCTATTCTATTCCATTGGTCTATGTGTCTGTTTTTGTGCCAATACCATGCTGTCTTGATGATGACAGCTTTGTAGTAGAGGCTAAAGTCTGGGATTGTGATGCCTCCTGCTTTGGTCTTCTTCTTCAAAATTACTTTGGCTATT
>NW_024420424.1:4881277-4931255 GCF_014898765.1 Herpailurus yagouaroundi | reverse complement strand
CTGTTAAGTTTCTCAGGATCCACATAAGAGTGAAACCATATGGTATCTGTCTTTCTCTGTATGGCTTATTTCACTTAGCATCACACTCTACAGTTACATCCATGTTGCTACAAAGGGCCATATTTCGTTCTTTCTCATTGCCACGTAGTATTCCATAGTGTATATAAACCACAATTTCTTTATCCATTCATCAGTTGATGGACATTTAGGCTCTTTCCATAATTTGGCTATTGTTGAGAGTGCTGCTATGAACATTGGGGTACACGTGCCCCTATGCATCAGTACTCCTGTATCCCTTGGGTAAATTCCTAGCAGTGCTATTGCTGGGTCATAGGGTAGATCTATTTTTAATTTTCTGAGGAACCTCCACACTGTTTTCCAGAGTGGCTGCACCAATTTGCATGCCCACCAACAGTGCAAGAGGGTTCCTGCTTCTCCACATCCTCGCCAGCATCTATAGTCTCCTGATTTGGTCATTTTGGCCACTCTGACTGGCATGAGGTGATATCTGAGTGTGGTTTTGATTTGTATTTCCCTGATGAGGAGCGACATTGAGCATCTTTTCATGTGCCTGTTGGCCATCCAGATGGCCAAGACACATATTAATAAAAATTTTAAGACTAAAGGCAGAGAAGAAATTTTGGAAGTATCCAAAGAGAAAACATGTGGCTTTAGGGTTATATCAGTTAGAATGACAGAGGACTTCTCATCTGAAACTAATGAGGTCAGAAGAAGGTATTCTTAAATACCAAAGTGGAATATAAAGATATTCTCAGACAAAAGAAAATTGAGATAATTTGCTGCTAGCACAACTATTCTTTAAGAACAGCTAAAGAAATTTATCTAAAAAGAAAGAAAATTATAACATAAAAAGGCTTAGAATTTCAGAAAAGACACATGTAAGAATGCATAAAATAGGAATAAACAGACCATCTTCCTTTTTATGAATTTCTTAATTCTTGGTGATTGAAACAAAAAGTATACTACCATCTGATGTGGTACTGGGTGTATGTAGAGTGAATTCTTGACACAGTTGCAGTTACAAAGTAGGAAAGACAAAGAAACTTAAATGCAAATAATATTTCTACACTTGAAGTGTTAAAATACTAATACCAGTAAACTGTGATAGTAAACCAGATACTATGCATGTGTATTATAACATGAATAACCACTAAGACACTATGCAAAACAAGATAAAAAATATGATGATTAAATCAAAATAGAACTCAAAGAAATCTTCAAATAATGTACGCAGAGATAAGAAAGAAGGAGAGAAAGAGGAGAAGATATCAAGGGACACAAACAAAAACAAAATAATAAACTGGCATACTTAAGCACTAGTATATGTATAAATACCTTAAACAAATGGCATTAATACATCAGTTAAAGAAAAATTAACAGAATGGATAAAAGCATTACCCAACATTATCTGTATTTAAGAATCCATTTTAGATATAAAAACCTAGGTGTAAATTAAAATAATTAAAACTTACATCATGTATTCCTCAATTTAAAAAAAGAAAACATGGTTATATTAATATTAGGTAAAGTATACAGAAGAGCAGATGAAAATACTAAGACACAGAAGATGATTAAATAATAATAATAATAGTAATAATAATAATTATAATAAAAAATTCACTACGAAGACAAAACAATCCTAAATATGTATACATCAAACAACAGAACCTCAAAAACATTAAGGAAAACCTCATAGAACTGAAAGAAAATAAATAGGATAATCCATAATTATAGTTGGGTACTTCAATCCACTCTCAGCAATTGATACATTTATTAAACAGGCAACCAGCAAAGAGATAGAACTTAGCAAAATAATCAACCAGCAGGATCACATTAACATATATAGAACATTCCAAAAAAATGTTCAAAATATACATGTTTTTTCAAACATTTATGGAACATTCAAAAAGATAAATCATATAATGAGCCACAAAAAACCTTGATAAGTTTAAAATAATTTAAGAATGCAGACTATGTTTTCTTATCATAATAAAATAAAATTATAAAAAGATAAATACAAAAATCTATAAACACTTTTAAACTTAACAATACACTTCTATTGGAAGAAAAGGTTTCAAAAGAAACAAAATTAATACATACAACTAAATAAACATAAATTTGTATGTATCAAATCTTGTGGAACATAACTAAAGCAATGGTGAGAGGTCAATTTATAGTATTGATGCAAGCAGAAGGAAAGAAATAGCATCAAGAATAAAACAGGTTTGTCACTGCAGATTCTACAGTCATTTAAATGACATAATATCAATAACTTTGCATTCATAAGTTTGAAAACTTAGAAGAAATGGACCAAAGCTCATCCAAGATAAAACTGAAAACCTGAATACTTCTATAAGCATATAAAATTAGATTTTTAATTAAAAATTTCTCTCCCCAAAATATCCAATCCCCAGTGATTTCACTGAATAATTCTACAAAATATTGACAGAAGAATAAACACAAATTTAACACATGTATTCAAGAAAATATAAAATCAGAGAGCAGCCAAGATAGTGGAATAGCATGGAAGTTTTTTGTGTGTCTCGTGTACATGAAATACAGCCAGACCAACACTAAACCATCGTACACACCTAGAAAACTGATTGGAGGATTAACACAATGATCTGCACAACCTGAACCAGTGTGGAGATGTCAACTTGGGGAGCAAGAAGCCGCGGGAAGGGAGGTTCTTTTGCGGGCGGAGAGAGGACGGAAACAGGAAGGGGGGTGATATGGGAAAAGGATCCCTTACCCAAAGCAGCTGGAGAGAAAGTGGAAAATTGGAAACAGCCAAAGAGACTAAACTAAAAAGGGAGAAAGGTGAAAAGAGACAGTTTAAATTCCATTAAGACTGTAAACAAGGGAAGCATAAAGGTTGCAACTTAGCAGCTCGATATCTGGCGGTGCTCTGGTAGGAAGGGCAAATCCCCAGGAACAGAGTGGGGTCTGGGAGGTTTTCGGGCCACAAGGGGAAAAGCGGTTCCACTGCTAGAAGGACAGTAGAGACTGTTGAAGCCACCTGGTCCCAGCAGACCCCAGAAAACGGCCACATTCGCTGGTGCTGGAACAAGGTCCTTAAGGGGGAAGCCTGGTGACAGATGTGTGTTGTGATTTTCCATAATCCATGAAACACTGCTGCTACACTATCTCGTGAACTTTTTCTGGGGAGGGCTGGCACCTGGCTGCAGTATCAGGGCACTGGCAGCAGCAGGGTCCAGCAAGCGTTCCCCGGGTACAGCCGGCATTCAGCCATTGCTCAGTGAGACCCTCAATCAGAGGGGCAGAATGGGTCAAAGCTGCAGTCCTTCAGAAGTAAGGGGCTGGTGAAAACAGCTGCATCTGAGACAAAACTCGGGAGAGCAGTACTGCCTGGGGCCTGGTCATGGAGAGTGAAAAAGCAGGGAGTGGATGAGAGCTGAAGCCAGAGGACAGGTGCCCAACTGCTTATCCAGGAAAATAGACTGGGTAGCAGGGTAGCGCCATTTTCATTGCTCCCACCCATGCTCATGTGCACCAAAAAGCACCTCAACAATCCACCCCAGTAGGATAGCAGCACGATATAGTGGAGAGCAGAGCTGTTGCACTGAGCCCAGCCCAAATGGGCCAACTTTGCTCTTCAAGAACACAGGTCTCACCTCCAGCTATAGTTTACGGACTATAAAGTGCTACATAGACTGACTTCTAGGGGAAAACGAAGAAATTTCAGTCCTACTTCAATCTGTTAGCAGGTTTATCTATTCAATTTCCTTTCTTTTTTTTTCTTTTACACTTCTTTTTCTTGAATACAGAAAGAGAAAAACTTCATTTTTATTTTCAATTTTTATTAAAAATATTTTTCTTTAATTTTTATTACTATATTTTTACTTTTGTGTAAATTTTTCAAATTCTATTTCACTTCCATCATTTTTTTAGTCTACTTCAGTGTATTCACCTTTTCAAATTTTAAAACAATTTCTTTTTTTCTTTATTTTTCTTTTTTTCTTTTTCATTTTGTTTTTATTCCTTGAATGCAGAAAGAGAAAAACTTCATTTTTACTTTCAATTTATATAAAAAATACTTTTATTCAATTTTGTATTATATTTTTTGCTTTTACGTAAATTTTTTCAAATTCTATTTTACTTCCATCATTTTATTTTGGTCAACTACAGTATATTCATTTTTTTCAAATTTTCAAACAATTTCTTTTTTTTTCTTTTTTAAGTCTTTTTTAATTTCTTTTCTCTTTTCCAGAATACAAAAAAGAAAAAAAATCATATTTATTTTTAACGTTTATTAAAAATATTTTTCTTTAATTTTTCTACTATATTCTTTACTTTTGTGTATATTTGTTCAAATTTTATTTTACACCCATCATCTCATTTTAGTCTATTTCAGTGTATTCGTTTTTTCAAATTCTCAAACAATTTCTTTTTTTGCTTTACCCCTCCCTTTTTTCTCTAATCTGTAAAGCTACTTTCAACACCCAGACCAAAACACATCTAGCATCTAGCATCATCTATTCGATTTGTGTGTGTGTTTAATTTTTAATTTTAGTATTTTTTTAATTTTAATTTTTTATTTCAATTTTTCTACCTCATTAATTCCTTTTCTCCCTTCAAAATGACAAAACGAAAAAATTCACCCCAAAAGAAAGAGTATGAAGAAGGAAGAGCCAGGGATTTAACCAACACAGACACAAGCAAGATGTCTGAACCAGAATTTAGAATCACTATAATAAGAATACTAGCTGGAGTCAAAAATAGATTAGAATCTCTTTCTGCAGAGATAAAAGAAGTAAAAAATAGCCAGAATGAAATTTAAAATGCTACAACTGAGCTGCAATGATGGATGGATGCAGCAGTGGCAAGGATGGATGAGGCAGAACACAGAATCAGCGATATATAGGAAAAACTAATAGAGAATAATGAAGCAGAAAAAAAGAGGGAGATTAAGGCAGAAGAGCACGAATTAAGAATTAGAGAATTCAGTGACTCATTAAAAAGGAACATCAGAATCAAAACATCCTCTTCCAGAAGAGGAAGAGAGGGAAATAGGGGTAGAAGGGTTATGTGAGAAAATCATAGTGGAAAAGTTTCCTAACCTGGGGAAAGACACAGACATCAAAATCCAGGAAGCTCAGGGGCGCCTGGGTGGCGCAGTCGGTTAAGCGTCCGACTTCAGCCAGGTCACGATCTCGCGGTCCGTGAGTTCGAGCCCCGCGTCGGGCTCTGGGCTGATGGCTCAGAGCCTGGAGCCTGTTTCCGATTCTGTGTCTCCCTCTCTCTCTGCCCCTCGCCCGTTCATGCTCTGTCTCTCTCTGTCCCAAAAATAAATAAACGTTGAAAAAAAAATTTTTTTAATCCAGGAAGCTCAGAAGACCCCCATTAGATTCAACAAAAACTGACCATCAAAAAGGCATACCATAGTCAAATTCACAAAATATTCAGGCAAGGAGAGAATCATGAAAGCAGCAAGGGGAAAAAAAGTTCCTAACCTACAAGGGAAGACAGATCAGGTTTGCAGCAGGCCATTCCACAGAAACTTGGCAGGCCACAAAAGAGTGAGAAGATATATTCAGTTTGCTGAATCAGAAAAATATGCAGCCAATAATTCTTTATCTAGCAAGGCTATCATTCAACATAGGAGAGATAAAGTTTCCCAGACATACAAAAATTAAAGGAGTTTTGACCACTAAACCAGCCCTGCAAGAAATTTTAAGGGGGACTCTATGAGGGGAGAAAAGATGAAAAAATAAAAAGCAACAAAGCAAAAAAGCAACAAAGATTAGAACAGAAAAAGAACACCACCAGAAACTCCAATTCTACAAACATCATAATGGCAATAAATTCATATCTTTCAGTATTCCCTCTAAAGGTCAATGGAATTAATGCTCCAATCAAAAGACATAGGGAAAAGAATGGATAAGAAAACAGGATCCATCTATATGCTGTTTACAAGAAACCTGCTTTAGACCTAAAGACAACTTCAGATAGAAAATAAGGGGGTGGAGAACAATATATCATGCTAATGGTCAACAAAAAAAGCTGGAGTAGCCATACTTATATCAGACAATATAGAATTTAAAATAAATACTGTAACAAGAGATGCAGAAGGGCATTATATCATAATCAAGGGGTCTATCCACCAAGAATGCCTAACAATTGTAAACATTTATTTGCAAATCTGATAGAACCCAAATATATGAATCAATTAATCACAAACATAAAGAAACTCATTGATAGTAATACCATAATAGTAGGAGATTTCAGCACCCCACTTACAACAATGGACAGATCATCTAATCAAAAAATCAACAAGGAAATAATGGATGACACACTGGACCAGATGGACTTAACAGATATATTCAGAATATTTCATCCTAAAGCAGCAGAATATACATTCTTCTCCAGTGCACATGGAACGTTGTCCAGAATAGATCATATACTGGGACACAAATGAGCCCTACATAAGTACAAAAAGATCGAGATCATACTGTGCCTATCTTCAGACCACAATGCTATTAAACTTGAAATCAACTGCAAGAAAAAATGTGGAAAGGTAACAAATACTTGGAGACTGAAGAACATCCTACTAAAGAATGAATGGGCTAACCAAGCAGGTAAAGAAGTAATTAAAATGTATATGGAAGTCAATGAAAATGATAGCATCACAACCCAAAACCTCTGGGACACAGCAAAGGCAGTCATAAGAGGAACGTATATAGCAATCCAGGCCTTCCTAAAGGAGGAAGAAAGATCTCAGATGTTGCGATGGGCACAACAAACACCGAGATCAGGGTCCTGAGGGCAGGGGAATGTAAGAAAAAGAGAAGAGAAGCCAGTTTGGGAACAGGAGGGTCCCCTGGGCTGATGGCCCAAGTGACGGCTTTATTGTTGCTGTACACAATCTTTTATAATATAAGACTTCTATGGATCAGGTCATTCTAAGAATAAACAGGTTTCACATGATCACTACCAGCCAAAACATTTAGTTCTGTGTACCTTGTGAACTTTCTAAACGGGTCACAGCAAGACCTTGTTGATAGATTGCTAGCAAAACACAGTTCCCATGTTTGTTTCTATTTGACCCGGGGTAGAAAAGGGGGGGGTGTAACATTACTGCCAACACCCACAGACCACAGGCTTCAAGAATTAACTTTCTCAGCCTTGACAAGGCTTTCATATGCCCTTGCAACTGGGGGAATGGGAAGGGGAACCACCGGGTTGGCTGAGTCAACAGGGAGCCGTTGCTTGACCCAGTCTCAGCCTGGAACCGGGGCCCAGCCTCCCACACTCAGACACACAACCTAACCTTACACCTTAAGGAGCTGGAAAAAGAACAGCAAATAAAAACCCAAACCAGCAGAAGACAGGAAATAATAAATATTAGAGCAGAAATTAATGCTATGGAAACCAAAATAACAGTAGAAGAGATCAATGAAACCAGAAGCTGGTTCTTTGAAAAAATTAACAAACTTGATAAACCACTAGCCAGTTTGATCAAAAAGAAAAATGAAAGGACCCAAATGAATAAAATCAAGAATGAAAGAGGAGAGAACACAACCAACACAATAGAAATAAAAACAATAAGAGAATATTATGAGCAATTATATGCAATAAAATGGGCAAAATGGAATAAATGGACAAATTCGTAGAAACATATACATTACCAAAACAGAAACAGGAAGAAATAGAAAATTTGAACAGACACATAACCAGTAAGGAAATCGAATCAGTAATAAAAAAATCTGCAAAAAACAAGAGTCTTGGGCCAGATGGCTTTCCAGGGGAATTCTACCAAATATTTAAGGAGAGTTAACACATATAATCTTGAAACTGTTCCAAAATACAGAAATGGAAGGAAAATTTCCAAACTCTTTCTATGAATCCAGCATTACCTTGATTCCAAAACTAGACAGAGACCACACTAAAAAGGAGAACTATAGAACAATTTCCTTGATGAACATGGATGCAAAAATCCTCAATAAGATATTATCCAACTGGATCCAACAATACATTTAAAAAATTATTCACCACGACCAAGTGGGATTTATACCTGTGATGCAGGGCTGGTTCAATATCCGCAAACAATTAACTTGATTCATCACATCAATAAAAGAAATATGATCCTGTCAATAGATGCAGAGGAAACATTTGACAAATACAGCATCATTTCTTGTCAAAAACCCTCAAGAAAGTAGGGATAGAAAGAGCATAACTCAAGATCATAAAAGCCATATATAAACGACCCAACGCTAATATCATCCTCAATGGGGAAAAACTGACAGCTTTTCCCCTAAGGTCAGGAACAAGACAGGGATGTCCACTCTCCAATCTGTTATTCAACATAGCATTGGAAGTCTTAGCCTCTGCATTCAGACAACACAAAGGGAAAAAAGTCATCCAAATTGGCGAGGAGGAGGTCAAACTTTCACTCTTTGCAGATGACATGATACTCTGTATGGAAAACCCAAAAGATTACACCAAAAAACTGCTAGAATTGATTCATTAATTCAGCAAAGTTGTAGGATATAAAATCAACACACAGAAATTGGTTGCATTCGTATACACCAATAATGAGGTGACAGAGAGAGAAATCAAGGAATCCATCCATTTACAGCTGCACAAAAAAACCATAAAATACTTCGGAATAAATCTAACCAACAAGGTGAAAAATCTGTACACTGAAAACTGTAGAAATCTTATGAAATAAATTGAAGAAGACACAAAAAAAATGGAAAAAGATTCCATGCTCCTGGATAGTTAGAACAAATATTATTAAAATGTCGATACTACCCAAAGCAATCTACATATTCAAAGCAATCCCTACCAAAGTTACACCAGCATTCTTCACAGAGCTAGAACAAATAATCCTAAATTTTGTGTGGAACCAGAAAAGACCCTGAATAGCCAAAGCGATCTCAAAACAGAAAAACAAAGCAGGAAGCATCACAATCCCAGACTTCAAGCTATACTACAAAGCGGTAATCATCAAAACAATATGGTACTGGCACAGGAACAGACACTCAGATCAATGGAACAGAATAAAGATACCAGAAATGGACCCACAAACGTATGGCCAACTAATCTTTCACAAATCAGGAAAGAATATCCAAAGGAATAAAGACAGTCTCTTCAGCAAGTGGTGCTGGGAATACTGGACAGCAACATGCAGAAGAATGAACTTGGACCACTTTCTTACACGATACACAAAAATAAACTCAAAATGGATGAAAGACTTCAATGTAATGCAGGAAACCATCAAAATCCTAGAGGAGAAAATAGGTAGCAACCTGTTTGATCTTGGCTACACTATCAACAATGGCCAAAGTATGGAAAGAGCCCAAATATCCGTTGATGGATGAATGGATAAAGAAGATGTGGTATATATATACAATGGAGTATTACTCAGCAATCAAAAAGAATGAAATCTTGCCATTTGCAACTACGTGGATGGAAATGGAGGATATTATGCTAAGTGAAATTAGTCAGTCAGAGAAACACAAAAATCATATGACTTCACATATATGAGGACTTTAAGAGATAAAACAGATGAACATAAGGGAAGGGAAACAAAAATAATATAAAAACAGAGAGGGGTACAAAACATAAGAGACTCTTAAATATGGAGAGCAAATATAGGATTACAGGAGGGGTTGTGGGAGGGTGGACGTGCTAAATGGGTAAGGGGCACTATAGAATCTACTCCTGAAATCATTGTTGCACTATATGCTAACTAATTTGGATGTAATTAAAAAAAAAAAAACCTAAAATTAAATAAATAAATAAATAAGTAAATAAATTTAAAAAGTAAAAAAAAAAAGCAAGAAAATATAAAAGCAGAAATCACTCTTCAGCTCATTTGTGAGCCTGGTATTACCTACAAACCAAAATAAGGATAGTAGAAAAAAAAAAGACCACTATATTTCATTAAATTAGACACAAATATGCTGGAGAAAATTTTAAAACAAAAAATCCAGGAAAATATACAAATTAGGAACTGTGATCAAGTATAATTTATTCCAGATTTGCAATGATGACTTAACATTTGCAAATTAGTCATTACAGTGCACTATATCAATGAGGTAAAGTAGAAGAAAATCATGTTTGTTTTTTTTTTGCATTAAGCATCATTAACTTATTTTTAAATTGAAATACATTTGAAACACAAAATTTTATGAATTTATGCTGTACAAAATGTTGATTTAATACATTTATGTATTATAATAAGATTGCCTTTGTAGCAACAATTAGTGCCTATATTATATTACATAAGTATAATTTTTCCTTTTTGCTTCTTTATCCATCTAATTTTTAATTTTTTAAACTGTAATGTTCATTGATTTTTGAAAGTTAGAGCATGAGTGTGGGAGGGGCAGAGAAAGAGAGAGGGAGACACAGATTCTGAAGCAGGCTCCAGGCTATGAGCTGTCAGCACAGATTCTGAGGCTGGGCTTGAACCTGTGAACTGTGAGATCATGACCTGAACCAAACTTGGATGGTTAACGGACTAAGTCACCCAGGCACCCCTATTTTTAAATTTTAATCCTTGTGTACTTAACGTACACTGTTATAATATTTTCAGCTGTGCAACATAGTGATTGGACTACTCCAGATATTACTCAGTGCTCATCAAGATAAGCGCAAGATAATTCCCTTCACTGATTTCACCCATCCCCCCTTCCAACAATCCCCCTTTCCAGCAATCATCTGTACTCTACAGTTAAGGGCCTGTTTTTTTGGTTTGTCTCTCTTTTCTTTTCCTTTATTCATTTGTTTTGTTTCTTAAATTCCACATATGAGTGAAGTCATAAGGTATTTGGCTTTTTCTGACTGAATTATTTTGTTTAGCATTATACTCTATGGATCAATCTATGGTGTCACAAATGGCAATAGTTCACTTTTTATGGATGAATAAACTTTCATTGTATATATACACTATACCATTTTTAACCATTCATCTATTGATGGACATGTGGGTTGCTTACACAGTTTTTTTGGGTTTTTTTAAGTTTTTGTTTAAATTCCAGTTAGTTAACATACAGTGTAATATTAGTTTCAAGTGTACAATATAGTGATTCAATACTTCCATACAACATACTCTGCTCATCACAAGAGCACTCCTTAATCCTCATTACCTATTTAATCCATTCCCCACCTGCCTTCCCTCTGGTAATTATCAGTTCTCTATAGTTAAGGGTCTGTTTCTTGGTTTGCCTCTCTCTCTCTCTCTCTCTCTCCATTCCTCCCCATGCTCATTTATTTTATTTCTTAAATACAGCTTCTTAAATACAGCATATGAGTAAAACTGTATGGTATTTTTCTTACTTTGACTTATTTCCCTTAGCATAATGTTCTCTAGGTCCAACCATGTCCTTGCAAATGGCAATATTTCAGTCTTTTTTAATATTTGAATAATATTCCATCATATATATATTATAATATATATATTATAATATATATATGTATAGGACACTTGGGCTGTTTCCATAATTTGGATATTATAGATAAGGCTGCTATAAATATCGGGGTGCTTGTATCCCTTTGAGTTAGTATTTTTGTATTTGACAAAGTACAACACATATTCATGATAAAAACCCTCTAAAGCAGGTTTAGAGAGAACATACCTCAATATAAAGGCCATAGATGAAAACCCACAGCTAATATCATACACAATGGGGAACAACTGAGAGATTTTCTTCTACAGTCATTTTAATTTTTTTGTTTTTTATTTATTTTTGAGACAGTGAGAGACAGAGCTTGAGCAGGGGAGGGGCAGAGAGAGAGGGAGACACAGAATCTGAAGAAGGCTCCAGGCTCTGAGCTGTCAGCACAGAGCCCGACGTGGGGCTCAAACTCACAGACCGTGAGATCATGACCTGAGCTGATGTCGGACACTTAACCTACTGAGCCACCCAGGCGCCCCTAGATTTTCTTCTACAGTCAGGAAGAAGAGAAAGATGTCCAATCTCATCGCTGTTATTTAACATAGTATTTCGTTTTATTAAAAAAAATTTTTTTTTCAACGTTTATTTATTTTTGGGACAGAGAGAGACAGGGCATGAACGGGGGAGGGGCAGAGAGAGAGGGAGACACAGAATTGGAAACAGGCTCCAGGCTCTGAGCCATCAGCCCAGAGCCTGACGCAGGGCTCAAACTCCTGGACCGCGAGATCGTGACCTGGCTGAAGTCGGACGCTTAACCGACTGCGCCACCCAGGCGCCCCTAACATAGTATTTAACATAAGTACTACCCACAGCAAACACAACAACAACAATAACAAAAAGCATACAAATCTGTAAGGAAGAAGTAAGTTTCCCTGATTACAGAAGACATGGAAACCCAAAAGACTCCACCAAAAAAATGCTAGAACTTACGCATGAACTTTATAAGTCACAGGATATAAAATACACCTACAGAAATCTGTGGCATTTCTGTACACCAATAATGAAGTAACAGGAAGGGAAATTGATGAATCAATTACATTTACAATTGCACAAAAATAATACCTAGCAATAAACCTAATCAAAAAGGTGAAGGATATGTATTCTAAAAACTACAGAACACTGATGAAAGAAATTAAAGATGACACAAAGAAATGGAATTATTTCTATGCTTATGAATTGGAAGAACAAATATTGATAAAATGTCTATATTACTTAAATCAAAATACACATTTAGTGCAATCTGTATCAAAATACCAACAGCATTTTTCACAGAGCTAGAAAAACGATTCTAAAATTTGTATGGAACCACAAAAGACCCTGCATACCCAAAGCAATCTTGAAAAAGAAAAGCAAAATCTGAGGCATCACGATTCTGGACTTCAAGATCTATTACAAAGCTGTAGCCAAGATAACAGTATGGTACTGGTACAAAAATAGATACATGAATCAATAGAAAAGAATAGAAACCCAAGAAACAAGCCCACAGCTACATGGTTAATTAATTTTTGACAAAGAAGGAAAGGATATCCAATTGAAAAAGACACTCTCTTCAACAAATGGTGTTGGAAAAACTGGACAGCAACATGCAAAAGGATGAAACTGGACCACTTTCTTACGCCATACACAAAAATAAACTCAAAGGGTTGAAGGACTTGGAATATCAGGCAGTAAATCATCAAAATCCTAGGGGAGAACACAGGCAGTAACCTTTTGATATCAGCCTTAGCAACTTCCTACAAGATACGTCTCCTGAGACAAGAGAAACAAAAGCAAAAATGAAGTATTTGGACTTCATCAAAATAAAAAGCTTCTGAACAGTGAAGGAAAAAAATCAACAAAACTAAAAGGCAACCTACAGGGACACCCAGGCGGTTCAGTCGGTTAAACATCTGACTTTGACTCAGGTCATGATCTCATGGTTCATGAGTTCGAGCCTGCATCGGGTTCTGTGCTGACAGAAGCCAGTAGCCTGGAGCCTACTTTGGATTCTGTGTCTCCCTGTCTTTCTCTCCCCGTCCCCTGCTCTCTCTCTGTCTCTGTCTCTCAAGAATAAATAAACATTAAAAAATTAAAAAATTTAAAAAATTTAAAAGGCAACCTACAAAATTGGAAATGATATTTGCAAATGACATCTGAAAAATCGTTAGTATCCAGAATATATAAATAACTTTTATAACTCAACACCCATAAAACAAATAATCCAATTAAAATCAGAAAATGGACATTTGGGCTCTTTCCTTAGAGTGGTTATAGTTTATAATGTTGCTATAACCTTCAGGGTGCATGTGCCCCTTCTAATCAGTATTTTTGCATCCTTTGGGTAAATACCGAGTAGTGCAATTGCTGGTTCATAGGGTAGTTCTATTTGTAGCTTTTTGATATATGTTAACTTACTAGAATTTAAATAAAAATTGAAATAAAAAATCTTTTAAAAAAATGGGCAGAAGACATGAATAGACATTTTTCCAAGGAAGACATAGAAATGGCCAACCAAAATATGCTCCATAGTTTTGCTATTGTAAATAATGCTGCAATAAATACAGAGTTGAATTCAAATTACCCCTTTGAATTACTGTTTTTGTATTATTTGAATAAATATCTAGTAGTTCAACTCCAGGATTGTAGGTAAGTTTGATTTAAAAATTTTGAGGAAGCCAACAATTGCACTACTAGGTACTTATCCAAGGGATACAGGTGTGCTGTTTCAAAGGGACACATTCACCCCCATGTTTATAGCAGCACTATCAACAATAGCCAAAGTATGGAAAGAGCCCAAATGTCTGTTGATGGATGAATGGATAAAGAAGATGTGGTATATATATACAATGGAGTATTACTCAGCAATCAAAAAGAATGAAATCTTGCCATTTGCAACTACGTGGATGGAACTGGAGGATATTATGTTAAGTGAAATTAGTCAGAGAAAGACAAATATCATATGACTTCACTCACGTGAAGACTTTAAGAGACAAAACAGATGAACATAAGGGAAGGGAAATAAAAAAATATATAAAAACAGGGAGGTGGACAAAGCATAAGGGACTCATAAATATGGAGAACAAACAGAGGGTTACTGGGAGGGGTTTTGGGAGGTGGGATGGGCTAAATGGGTAAGAGGCATTAAGAAATCTACTCCTGAAATCATTGTTGCACTATATGCTAACTAATTTGGATGTGAATTAAAAAATATAATAAAATTAAAAAAAAACTCACATGTAGGAGAAAAAAAAATTTTGAGGAACCACCATACCTCCCACAATGTCTGCACCAGTTTTCATCCCACCAACAGTGCAGCAGGGTTTCACCACATCTTCCCTAACGCTTTTTGTTTCTATAGGTTTTGATTTCATCCATTCTGACAGGTGTAAGGTGATATCTTATTTTGGTTTTGATTTGCATTTCTCTGATGATTGGTGATGTTCAGCATCTTTTCATGTTTCTATTGGCCATATGGATATCTTATTTGGAGAAATATCTGTTCTCATATCTTCAGACCATTTCTTAATTTAATTATTTGTTTTTTGGTTGTTGAACATTATCAGTTATACACATATTTTTGATACTAACCCTTTTTTAAAATATAATTTATTGTCAAATTGATCTTCATACAACACCCAGTGCTCATCCCAGGTCATTTGCAAATATTTTCTCCCATTTAGTAAGTCGTCTTTCAGTTTTATTGTTGGCTTTCTCTGGTGCACAGAAGTTTTTATTTTGATCTAGTCTCAATGATTTATTTTTAAAAAATTTTCCCTAGCCTCAGGAGACATAAATAGAAAGATGTTGTTACTTCTGATGTCATGGAAATTACTCTGTACTCTTCTGGGAATAAAATGAATTCAGTTCTCACATTTAGGTCATTAATCCTTTTTTAGTTTATTTTTATGTATGTTTAAGAGAATGCTGCAGTTTCATTATTTTACATGTAGCTGTACAGTTTTTCCAACTCCATTTGTTGAAGAGACCTCCTTTCCCAATGGATATTCTTTACTGGTTTGTCAAATATTAACCAACCATGTGATTATGGGCCTATTTATGGGCTTCTATTCTGATTATTGATCTATGTGACTATTTTTGTGTCAGTGCCATTTTTTTTTATTACTACTGGTTCTTAATATAACTTGACATCTGGTATAGTGATACCTCAAGAATTGTGGGTTTTTTTTTTATTTTTCACATTTGCTTTGGCTAATTGGGGTCTTTTGTGATTCCATACAAGTTTTAGTAAGTGTTATTCTAGAACTGTAAAAAATGCTATTTGTATTTTGGTAGGCATTGCATTAAATATGTAGATTTCTTTGTGTCATATAGACATTTAAACAATATTCTTCCAATCCATGAGCATGGAATATCTTTTGTTTTCTTTGTGGTGTCTTCAGTTTCTTTCATTGGTATTTTTATCATTCAGAGTGCAAGTCTTTCATCTGTTTGGTTAAGTATATTTCTAGGTATTTTGGTACAATTGTAAACTGGACTATTTTTTAAATTTCTCTTTCTCTTGCTTCATTATCCGTGTATAGAAAGGTGATGGGTTTCTGAATGTTACTTTTATCTTAAGTTCTTACTGAATTCATTTATCAGTTCTAGTTGATTTTTTGGTGGAGTCCTTAGGGTTTTCTACATATAGTATAATGTCGTCTGCTAATAGTGAAAATGTTACTTCTTCTTTACCAATTTGGATGCCTTTTATTTCTTTTGGTTGTCTGATTTCTGTGGCTAAGACATCCAGTGAAATGTTGAATAAAATGGGTGGGAGTGGACATCCTTGTCTTTTTCCTGGCCTTAAAGGAAAATTTGTAGGTTTTTCTCCATTGAGTATGAAGTTTACAGTGGTTTTTTCAGGTATAGACTTTATTCTGTTGAAGTACGTCCCCTCTAACCTACTTTGTTAAGGTTTTTTTTCATGAATGGATGTTTTACATTGTCAAAAGCTTTTTCTGCATCCATTGAAATGATGATATGTCTTTTATCCATTCTATTATTGATGTGATGCATCACATTAATTGATTCACAAATACTGAACCATTCTTTGTCCTAGGAAAACATCCCACTTGATCATGGTGAATGATACTTTTCATGTATAATGGGATTTAGTTTGCTAATATTTTGCTAAAGAGTTTTGCAACTTGTTTATGAGAAGTTTTGGCCTGTAGTTCTCTTTTATTTTAACGTTATTTATTTATTTATGTATTTATTTATGTATTTATTTATTTATTTTGAGAGAGAGACAGAGAGAGAGAATGAACGGAGGAGGGGCAGAGAGAGAGAGGGAGAAAGAGAATACTAAGCAGGCTCCGCACCATCACAAACTGCAAGATCATGACCTGAGCCAAAATCAAGAGTCAGATGCTTAATGGACTGAGCCACCCAGGTGCTCCTGTAGTTGACTTCTTTCGGGTTGTATTAACCAGTTTTTGGTATCAGGGTAATTAATGATTGACTCATAAAATGAATTTGGTGGTAGTGATATCTCTTCTATTCTTTTGAATACTTTGAAGATAGATATTAAGTCTTCTTTAAATGGTATAATTTGTCTGTGAATCTGTCTGGTCCTGGACTTTTGTTTCTTGAGAGTTATTACTGATTCAATGAATTGTTAGTGATTGGTTTGTTCATATTTTGTATCTATTCCTTATTCTATTTTGGTAGGTTATATGTTTCTAGAAATTTACCTACTCCTTCTAGGTTGTCCAATTTGTTGCCACGCAATTTTTCATAATAATTTTTCTTTTACATTCATTTTTATTTTTGTGGTGTTAGCTGTTATATCTCTTCTTTCACTTGTGAATTTATTTGAGGTTTTGCTGTTTATTTTTGTTGAGTTTTGCTGGAAGTTTTTCGATTTTGTTGATCTTTACAAAGAACAAACTCGTGATTCCATTGATCTGTTCTATTCCTTTTTTTAGTTTCTACAACTTTTATTTCTGTTCTACTCTTTATTATTTCTTTTCTTCTGCTGGTTTTGTGTTTTGTTAATTCTTTTTCTTGCTTTTTAAGGTGTAAATTTAGTTTGTTTATTTGATATTTTTCTTACTTCTTGAGGTTGGCCTGCATATAAACTTCATTCTGAAACCACTTTTGTTGCCTGTCAAAGAGTTTGGACCATTTTTTCTTAATTTCCATTTGTTTCCATGTACTTTTTGATTTCTTCATTGATTTCTTGGTTGACCCATTTATTTTTTATACTATGTGAACCTCCATGTGTATGTGGTCTTTCTAGCCTTTTTGTTGTGGTTGAATTCTAGTTTCACAGTGTTGTGGTCCAAAAAGATGCATCATATGACCAAATTTTTACAATTTGTTGACACCTGTTCTATGGCCTAATATGTGATCTATTACAGAGAATGTTACAAATGCACTTGAAAATAATTTATATTCTGGTGTTTTAGGATGGAATTTTTGAATATATCTCTTAAATTCATCTGTTTCAGTGTGTCATTCAAAGCCAATATTTCTTTATTGATTTTCTCTTTGGAAGTTCTATTGATGTAAGTGGGTGTTAATGTCCCTAATATTACTGTATTATTTTTCTAAAGTTTTTATTTAAATTCTAGTTAGTTAACTCTTTTTTTCATTGGATACTCTTTCCTGCTTTGTCAAAGATTAATTTTGAGCAAGTCCTTGGCTGTGATTTCCTCTTGGCCTTTCTTTTGAGGAGAATTCTTCCATCTTGTTATTTTGACTAAGTTTCTGTGTTTTGCATGGTTTCAAAGCTTGTTATGTTTCCTGTACCTGACAGTAATGCTATATTTAAAAAGGAGTCTTACACTGTCCAGAGCCTGGCCAGTCAGGAAGTGATTCTGGTGTGCACTGTGTGCACTCTGCTGTTGCATTTTGGTTGCTTTTTTTCCCCTGGTCAGTGGTCTGCAGAGGTTCTTGTTTGCAGTGGGGAGTGTTTGGACTTTAAACTAAGTGTGCTTTGATTTGTTTGTTAGAATAAGTCTGTAAAAAATATAAATAAAAATATAAAATCCCAATTAAAAAAGAAAGAGAAAAGGAAAAGGAACAACAAAAACAAAAACAAAAACAAAAAAATCAAAAGAGACAAGCAAAAAAGTATAAGCCTGAAATGAAATAAAAAGAAAGGGAAAAGAGAAAGTGAAAGTTAAGAACACAGATGCCTGATTCTCCCCCAAAAGAGATAAGGAAATGAACAACAAAACAAAACAAAAAACTATAAACCAAGTTTCAAAAAAAAAAAAAAGAAGAAGAATAAAAATGAGAAAAAGTAAGCCTGGTCCTATTACCACTAGAACTGCAGGTGACATTTTGAAGCACTCTATTGCAGTATACTTTGTACATACAGGGTGCTGCCTGAGCTGGATTTTCTGGAGGGGACTCTCACTGTACTGACTCAGTTTTGCCCTAGTAAATATGCAGTTGCCAGGCACAGGGAGGCAGTGTTTGGTGTAAGAGGTCTCCCTTCCACTGGGGGCCACTCTGTTCTCTGAACACTCACTGTGGTGGTATTGTTGGAGAAAATATTGCCACCACACTTTCTCATCCACGGACAGGCGATTTCACACCCCTGTTGTTCAGGAAGACCTCATAGAATAGCGAGGGCAGTCAGTATGCCCGGCACCACAGTTCTCCTCTGTTTTATCTTTGGTATGTGGCTTGGATTCAAAACTTGAAACTTTAATGGACCCAGCAGACTCATCTCCCCTTCAGGAGTAGAGACTGTCCACAATGTGTCTGATGTCCTTTGTCCCAAAAAGATAGTCTTATGCCTGCATTGTGCATGAAATCTATGGTGTAGCACTGTGGAAAGCATCAATCAGGTTATCTACCCTCTGTGGATACCTCTGTTACCTGCCAATGAAAGATCTTTTCTTAGCCCCTGGATCACTTGTCCTTAGAGTGGCAATATTCCCTCTCCCAAATGTACTCCAAAAAGGGGAATGTTCTCTTTCAGTGCAACCCAGGAGACCCCTACACCATGCTATACACTCCAAGACCCGCACCTTCCTCTTAAGGTGTGCACACTACATCTCCACTCCATAGAAAGTTGTGCACTTCGAAAACCTCATAGTTTGAGCTTAACATGCTGTTTGTAAAATACCTGTGACACTCAGTATCTCTCCCTCCCCAGTCTGTGGTCTGGAGAGGTTTTCTTCTTGTGTAAACCTGACACCACACTACTCTCTTAACCCCTCTTTCTTTCTTTCTTTCTTTCTTTCTTTCTTTCTTTCTTTCCCTTTTGTCTCCCACAGAGTTTTTCCCCTCCTCAGCACCACCTCTTTTCTCTTCCCCAGTTCACTTCCATGCACCTCACACCTGTCACACTGTCTCCCACCAACCATGGATATCCTTCTGCCAGTTCTCAGATTGATTTCCTGGGTGTTCCAAGTGATCTTACCTCAATATAGCAGTATTTGTGGGAGAGGAAAACCCATGGTCCCCTACTTCTTTGCCATCTTAATTCCTCCCCCAGTCAAACCATTCTTGAAAATGAAAAAGCTGAAGACATCACAATTCCAGTTGTCAAATTATAATACAATGCTGCAGTAGTCAAAACAGTATGATGCAATGAGACACATAGATCAATAGGGCAGAATATAAAATCCAGAAATGAACCCACAACTATAAGTCAATTAATCTTTGATTAAACAGGAAAGAATATCCAATGGGAAAAAGAATGTCTTCAACAAATGATGTGGGGAAAATTGGACAACATGCAAATGAATGAAACTGGACCACTTTTTTATACCATACACTAAAATAAAATCAAAACAAATTAAATGTGAGACCTGAAACCATAAAAATCTTACAAGTGTATATAGGCAGTAATATATTTGACATCTGCCGCATCAAATTTTGTTTTAGATATGTTTCTTGAGGGAAGGTAACAAAAAAGCAAAAGTAAAGTATTGGGACTACATCAAAGTAAAAATCTTCTGTACAGCAAATGAATTTAAATACAACCACAACTTAAATACAACCTACAGAATGGGAGAAGATATTTGCAAATGACCTATATGATAAAGTGATAGTGTAAATATATATATATATATATATATATATATATATATATATATATATAAAGAACTTATATAACTCAATACCCAAAAAACAAATCATTCAATTTTAATTTTGGCCCAAGACATGAGCAGATACTTCTCCAGAGAATATATCCAGATGGACAGCAGACTCACAGAAATATGCTCAAGATCACTTACCATAAGGGAGATGTAAATCCAGACTACACTGAGATATCATCTCACACTTAGCAGATGGCTAAAACCAACAACACAAAAACAACAGGTGTTCATAAGGATGCGGAGAAAAAGAACCTTCATGTACTGTTGGTAGTAATGCAAACTGGTGCAGTCATTGTGGAAAACAGTACAGAGTTCACAAGAAATTTAAAAGAATATTACCTTATGATCGAGCAATTACATTACCAGATATTTACACAAAGAATATGAAAACACTAATTCAAGGGGATACCTTCAATGTTATGTTTATAGCAACATTATTTCAATAGCCAAGATATGAAAGCTTCCCAATGTGTCCATCCATTGATGAATGGATAAAGAAGATGTAATATATATATATATATGAATATTACTCAGCCATAAAAAAGAATTAAATCTTGCGAGTTGCAAAGATATCCGTGGAGCTCAAGAGTAAAATGCTAAGTGAAATGTCAGCCAAATATCACATAATTTCATTAATATGTAGAATTTAAGAAACAAAACAAATAGGCAAATTTTATTTTTTTTTACTTTTTTTGGAAAATTATTGCCAAATTGGTTTCCATACAACACCCAGTGCTCATCCCAAAAGGTGCCCTCCTCAATACCCATCACCCACCCTCACCTCCCTCCCACTCCCCATCAACCCTCAGTTTGTTCTCAGTTTTTAAGAGTCTTTTATGGTTTGCCCTCTTCCCACTCTAACTTTTTTTTTCCTTCCCCTCCTCCATGGGTTTCTGTTAAGTTTCTCAGGATCCACATAAGAGTGAAAACATATGGTATCTGTCTTTTTCTGTATGGCTTATTTCACTTAGCAGCAAACTCTCCAGTTCCATCCACATTGCTACAAAGGGCGATATTTCATTCTTTCTCATTGCCACGTAGTACTCCATTGTGTATATAAACCAAATTTCTTTATGCATTCATCAGCTGATGGACATTTAGGCTCTTTCCATAATTTGGCTATTGTTGAG
Organism: Herpailurus yagouaroundi; assembly: GCF_014898765.1. Taxonomy (NCBI): domain Eukaryota; kingdom Metazoa; phylum Chordata; class Mammalia; order Carnivora; family Felidae; genus Herpailurus; species Herpailurus yagouaroundi. The sequence goes on along the minus strand of NW_024420424.1, from coordinate 4,909,637 downwards.
AGTGCTGCTATAAACCTCGGGGTACAAGTGCCCCTATGCATCAGCACTCTTGTATCCCTTGGGTAAATTCCTAGCAGTGCTATTGCTGGGTCATAGGGTAGGTCTATTTTTAATTTATTGAGAACCTCCACACTGGTTTCCAGAGTGGCTGCACCAATTTGCATGCCCACCAACAGTGCAAGAGGGTTCGCGTTTCTCCACATCGTCGCCAGCATCTATAGTCTCCTGATTTGTTCATTTTGGCCACTCTGACTGGCGTGAGGTGATATCTGAGTGTGGTTTTGATTTGTATTTCCCTGATGAGGAGAGACATTGAGCATCTTTTCATGTGCCTGTTGGCCATCCGGATGTCTTCTTTAGAGAAGTGTTTATTCATGTTTTCTACCCATTTCTTCACTGGGTTATTTGTTTTTCGGGTGTGAAGTTTGATGAGCTCTTTATAGATTTTGGATACTAGCCCTTTGTCTGATATGTCATTTGCAAATATCTTTTCCCATTCCGTTGGTTGCCTTTTAGTTTTGTTGGTTGTTTCCTTTGTTGTGAAGAAGCTTTTTTATCTTCATAAGGTCCCAGTAGTTCATTTTTGCTTTTAATTCCCTTGCCTTTGGGGATGTGTCAAGTAAGAGATTGCTACGGCTGAGGTCAGAGAGGTCTTTTCCTGCTTTCTCCTCTAAGGTTTTGATGCTTTCCTGTCTCACATTCAGGTCCTTGATCCATTTTGAGTTTATTTTTCTGAATGGTGTGAGAAAGTGGTCTAGTTTCAACCTTCTGCATGTTGCTGTCCAGTTCTCCCAGAACCATTTGTTAAAGAGACTGTCTTTTTTTCATTGAATGTTCTTTCCTGCTTTGTCAAAGATTAGTTGGCCATACGTTTGTGGGTCTAGTTCTGGGGTTTCTATTCTATTCCATTGGTCTATATGTCTGTTTTTGTGCCAATACCATGCTGTCTTGATGATGACAGCTTTGTAGTAGAGGCTAAAGTCTGGGATTGAGATGCCTCCTGCTTTGGTCTTCTTCTTCAAAATTACTTTGGCTATTCGGGGCCTTTTGTGGTTCCATATGAATTTTAGGATTGCTTCTTCTAGTTTTGAGAAGACTGCTGGTACAATTTTGATTGGGATTGCATTGAATGTGTAGATATCTTTGGGTAGTATTGATATTTTGACAACATTTTTCTTCCAACCCATGAGCATGGCATGTTTTTCCATTTATTTATATCTTTCCTCAATTTCTTTCATAAGCTTTCTATAGTTTTTAGCATACAGATATTTTACATCTTTGGTTAGATTTATCCCTAGATATTTTATGTTTCTTGGTGCAATTGTGAATAGGATCAATTTCTTTATTTGTCTTTCTGTTGCTTCATTATTAGTGTATAAGAATGCAACTGATTTCTGTACATTGATTTTGATCCTGCAACTTTGCTAAATTCATGTATCAGTTCTAGCAGACTTTTGGTGGAGTCTATCGGATTTTCCATGTCTAATATCCTGTCATCTGCAAAAAGTGAAAGCTTAATTTCATCTTTGCCAATTTGGATGCCTTTGATTTCCTTTTGTTGTCTGATTGCTGATGCTAGAACTTCCAACACTATGTTAAACATCAGGGGTGAGAGTGGACATCCCTGTCATGATCCTGATCTCAGGGAAGAAGCTCTCAGTTTTTCCCCGTTGAGGATGATGTTAGCTGTGGGCTTTTCATAAGTGGCTTTGATGATGTTTAAATATGTTCCTTCTATCCCGACTTTCTCGAGGTTTTTTTAAAGAAAGCATGCTGACTTTTGTCAAATTCCTTTTCTGTATCGATTGACAGGATCATATGGTTCTTATCTTTTCTTTTATTAATGTGATGTATCACATTGATTGATTTGCAAATGTTGAACCAGCCCTGCAAACCAGGAATGAATCCCACTTGATATGGTGAATAATTCTTTTTATATGCTGTTGAATTCGATTTGCTAGTATCTTATTGAGAATTTTTGCACCCATATTCATCAGGGATATTGGCCTGTAGTTCTCTTTTTTTGCTGGGTCTGTCTGGTTTAGGAATCAAAGTAATACAGGCTTCATAGAATGAGTCTGGAAGTTTTCCTTCCCTTTCTATTTTTTGGAATAGGTTGAGAATGATGGGTATTATCTCTGCTTTAAATGTCTGTTAGAACTCCCCTGGGAAGCCATATGGTCCTGGACTCTTATTTGTAGGGAGATTTTTGATGACTGATTCAATTTCTTCACTGGTTATGCGTCTGTTAAAGCTTTCTATTTCCTCCTGATTGAGTTTTGGAAGTGTGTGGGTGTTTAGGAATTTGTCCATTTTTTCCAGTTTTTTGGCATATAATTTTTCATCGTATTGCCTGATAATTGCTTTTATTTATGGGGGATTGGTTGCAATAATTCCATTTTCATTCATGATTTTATATATTTGGGTCCTCTCCATTTCTTTTTGAGAAGCCTGGCTAGAGTTTTATCAATTTTGTTTATTTTTTTTCTTCAAAAAACCAACTTTTGGTTTCGTTGATCTGCTCTACCTTTTTTTTAGATTGTATATTGTTTATTTCTGCTCTTATCTTTATCATTTCTCTTCTTCTGCTGGGTGTAGGATGCCTTTGCTGTTCTGCTTCTATTTCCTTTAAGTGTGATTTTAGACTTTGTATTTGGGATTTTTCTTGTTTCTTGAGATAGGCCTGGTTTCCAATCTATTTTCCTCTCAGGTCTGCCTTTGCTGCATCCCAAAGCATTTGGATCGTTGTATTTTCATTTTCGTTCATTTCCATATATTTTTTAATTTCTTGTCTAATTGCCTGGTTAACCCATTCATTATTTAGTAGGGTGTTCTTTAACCTCCATGCTTTTGGAGGTTTTCCAGACTTTTTCCTGTGGTTGATTTCAAGCTTCATAGCATTGTGGTCTGAAAGTATGCGTGGTATAATTTCAAGTCTTGTATAGTTAAGAAGGACTGTTTTGTGACCCAGTATGTGATCTATCTTGGAGAATGTTCCATGTGCATGCGAGAAGAAAATATATTCTGTTGCTTTGGGTTGCAGAGTTCTAAATATATCTGTCAAGTCCTGCTGAATCATCCAGGGCCCTTGTTTCTTTATTGACCGTGTGTCTAGGTGATCTATCCATTTCTCTAAATGGAGTGTTAAAGTCCCCTGCAATTACCACATTCTTATCAATAAGGTTGCTTATGTTTGTGAGTAATTGTTTTATGTATTTGGGGGCTCTGTATTCGGCGCATAGACATTTATAATTGTTAGCTCTTCCTGATGGATAGACCCTGTGATTATTATGTAATGCCCTTCTTCATCTCTTGTTCCAGTCTTTAACTTAAAGTCTAGTTTGTCTGATATAAATATGGCTACTCCAGCTTTCTTTTGACTTCCAGTAGCATGATCAATAGTGCTCCATCCCCTCACTGTCAATCTGAAGGTGTCCTCAGGTCTAAAATGAGTCTCTTGTAGACAGCAAATGGATGGGTCTTGTTTTTTTATCCATTCTGATACCCTATGTCTTTTGGTTGCTGCATGTAGTCCATTTACATTCAGTGTTATTATAGAAAGATATGGGTTTAGAGTCATTGTGACGTCCGTAATTTTCATGCTTGTAGCAATGTCTCTGGTACTTTGTCTCACAGGATCCCCCTTAGGACCTCTTGTAGGGCTGGTTTAGTGGTGACGAATTCCTTTAGGTTTTGTTTGCTTGGGAAGACCTTTATCTCTTTCTATTCTAAATGTCAGACTTGCTGGATAAAGGATTCTCAGCTGCATATTTTTTCTGGTCATCACATTGAAGATCTCCTGCCATTCCTTTCTGGCCTGCCAAGTTTCAGTAGAAAGATCAGTCACGAGTCTTATAGGTTTCCCTTTACATGTTAGAGCACGTTTATCTCTAGCTGCTTTCAGAATTTTCTCTTTATCCTTGTATTTTGCCAGTTTCACTATGATATGTCGTGCAGATCGATTCAAGTTCCGTCTGAAGGGAGTTCTCTGTGCCTCTTGGATTTCAATGCCTTTTTCCTTCCCCAGATCCGTGAAGTTCTCAGCTATGATTTCTTCAAGTACACCTTCAGCACCTTTCCCTCTCTCTTCCTCCTCTGGAATACCAATTATGCATAGATTATTTCTCTTAGTGCATCACTTAGTTCTCTAATTTTCCCCTCATACTCCTGGATTTTTTTCTCTCTCTTTTTCTCAGCTTCTTTTTCCATAATTTCATCTTCTAGTTCACCTATTCTCTCCTCTGCCTCTTCAATCCGAGCTGTGGCTGTCTCCATTTTATTTTGCAGTTCATTTATAGCATTTTTAGTTCCCCCTGACTGTTCCTTAGTCCCTTGATCTGTGTAGCAATAGATTCTCTGCTGTCCTCTTTACTGTTTTCAAGCCCAGTGATTAATTTTATGAGTATTATTCTAAATTCACTTTCTGTTATATTGTTTAAATCATTTTTGATCAGTTCGTTAGCTGTTGTTATTTCCTGGATGTTTTTCTGAGGGGAATTCTTCTGTTTCATCATTTTGGACAGAACTGCAGGGCACTTCCCCTGTGCTGTCTTGAATAACTTGCATTGGTGTGCGGGTCTGCAGTCATACCTGATGTCTGCCCCCAGCCCACCACTGGGACCACAGTCAGACCTGTGGGTACCTCTTCTTTCCCTCTCCTTGGGGCGGGATTCACTGTGGGGTGGTGTGACCAGTCTGTGCTACTTGCACATTTCCAGGTTTGTGGTGCTGTGGATGTGGTGTATTAGCTAGGGTTGATTGACAAGGTGCAAATGGAGGGAGGGGCAGGCTTAGCTCACTTTTCCCTTGGTGATCCGCTTCGGGAGGGGACCTGAGGCACCAGGAGGGAGTCAGACCAGCTGGAAAGATGGATCTGCAGAAGCACAGCGTTGGGTGTTTGTGTGGTGCAAGCAAGTTCCCTGGCAAGAACTGGTTTCTTTGGGATTTTGGCTGGGGGGTGGGCGACGGAGATGGCGCTGGTGAGGGCCTTTGTTCCCCAACAAGCTGAGCTCTGTTGTCTGGGGCTCATCAACTCTCCCTCCGTTGTCCTCCAGCCCTCATGCCATCTGAGGAGAGCTGTTAACTTATAACCTTCCAGATGTTAAGTCCCGCTTGCTGTCAGAACACACTCTGTCTGCCCCTCTGCTTTTGCAAGCCAGACTTGGGGGCTCTCCTTGGCCGGCAGGTTGCCCCTCTGCCCCGGCTCCCTCCCGCCAGTCCGTGTAGCACGCACTGACTCTCTGCCCTTCCTACCCTCTACCTTGGGCCTCTCATCTGCACTTGGTTCCAGAGAATCCGTTCTGCTAGTCTTCTGGCAGTTTTCTGGGTTCTTTCGGCAGGTGTGGGTGGAATCTAAGTGATCAGCAGGACGTGGTGAGCCCAGAGTTCTCCTACACTGCCATCTTCCTCCCCTGAAACAGTTTCAATGAGCAAGTTTTAAAAAGAGCAAGATAAGGATAGAGAAACCATGAAACAGTCTCTTAAGTATATAAAAGAAACTAATGGTTAGTAGCGGGGGGGGGTGAGTTGTTTAGTTGATGAGGATTAAGAAGTGCACTTTTCATGATGAGGACCTGGTGATGTAGGGAATTTTTACATCACTATATTGTATACCTGAAACTGATAGACCACTGTATGTTAACTGGAATTAAAATAAAAACTTTTTAGAAAGAAGAAATAAATCAAATAGAAACTAAAAAATAGAACTGATAAATAAAAACTGGAGCATTTTTTTTTTTTTTGGAGAATACCCACAACATTGATTTATCCTTACCCACACTAATCAAGAGAAAAAAAAAGAGAGAAGATCCAAATGCATATCAGAAATTAAGAAAAATAAATAACAATTGATGCCACTTAAATAAGAGAATATTATGAAAATTTATGTGCTTACAAATTGGAAAACCTAGATGAAATAGGTAAATTCCCACAAACGTATAAGCTTCCAAAAACTGAATCAGGAAACAATGGGAAATTTGAATAGATTGATTGCTAGCCTTGAAATTGAATCAGTAATAAAAAAAAACTCACAACAAAAGTCCAGTACTAGATGACTTCACAGGTGACATCATCAAAACATTGAAATGAGTTAACACATATTTTTTTCAAGTTATTGCACAAAGTAAATGAGAAAGTAAAACCTCCAAATTCATTCTGCAAGGCCAGACTTAACCTTATACCAAAAGAAGCAAAACAAAATTTCCAAAAAACTACTGGTTAATGGATCTGATAAACATAGATGCAAAAATCCTCAAGAAGATATTAGGAAATCAAATTCAACAATACAGTAAATAAATAATTCAACTTATCAAGTGGGATTTATTCCAGGAATACAATGTAGGTTCAATATTCACAAATCAGTCAATGTGATATATCACATTAAGAAGAGAAGGATAAATACCATATGGCCATTTGAATGGATGCAGAAACAAAATTGAAGAAATACGAAGTCCATTTGATCAAAACTATCAACAAAGTAGGTTTAAAAGGAATACATTTCAACATAATAATAGCCATATATGAGAAACCCATAGGTAACAACATACTAAATGGTATCAAACTGAGAGCTTTTTCTCTCAGATCAGGAAAAGTCAAGCATGTTTACTCTCACAAGCATTATTCAATATAATAATGGATGCCTTAGCTACAGCAATCAGTGAAGAAAAAGAAATAATAGATATCAACATTGGTAAAGAAGAAGTAAAGCTGTAACTATTTGCAGATACTATATACAAAAAACCCTAAAGACCACACACATATGTGTATGCCCACACACACACACACACACAGAACTGATAAATGAATTCAATTTGTGTCGCAGGACACAAATTGAACATAAAAAATATTGCTTTTCTCTACTCTAATAACTACATAGCAAAAAGAAAAATTAATAAAACAATCCCATTTACAATCCACCAAAAATAAAATAGGTAGGAATATACTTAGCTAAAAAGGTGAAAGACCTGTACTCTGAAAACTATAAATCACTAATGAAAAAAATGAAGATTACACAAATAAAAAAAAAAGATATTCCATGTCCATGAATAGGAAAAATGAATTTTGTTAAAATGTGCATAGTACCCAAAGCAATCTACACATTTAAGGCAATCCTTATCAAAATACCAACAACATTTTTCACAAAACTAGAACAAATAATACTGAAATTTGTATGGAACCCCAAATATTCCAAAAGTGCAAAGCAATATTGAAAATGCAAAACTGGAGATATCACAGTCCCAGATTCCAGGATATAGTACTGTATCAAGATAAAGCTGAAGTAATCAAACCAGTATTCTCCTGACATAAAAATACACATGAAGATTAAAAACAGGATAAAGAACCCAGAAATAGACTCATATCTATGACAAAGGAGGCATAAATATACAATGGAGAAAATAGTATTTTCAATAAATAGTGGTGGGAAAACTGGACAGCTACATGCAAAAGAAGTAAATTGGACCACTTTCTTATACCATACACAAAATAAACTCAAAACATAATAAAGTCCTGTATGTGAGATTTTAAAACATAAAATCCTAAAAATAAAATTCAGCAATAGTTACTTTGAAGTTGGTTGTAGAAATTTTTTCTAGTTATGTTTCTTCAAGCAAGAAAAGCAAAACCAAAAATGAACTCTTGGGACTACACCAAAATAAAAAAAGCTTTTGCACAATGTTAGAAACCATCAACAAATTGACAAAGCAACCTAATGAAGAGAAGAAATATATCTAAATGATATGTTCAATAAGGGGTTAATATCCAAAATATATAAAGAACTTTTGTAATTCAACACACACAAAAAACAAAACCAAACATATAATCCATTTTAAAATGGGCAAAAACCTAAATAGACATTTTTCCAAAAAAGGCATACCAATCACCAAAAAAAAAAAAAAAAAAAAAAAAAACAACAAAAAACAAACATGAGGAGATGCTCAACATCACTAGCCATCAGGGAAATGAAATCAAAACCACAATGATGTATTACATTTATCCTGTCACAATGGCTAAAATAAAAAGACAAAATATAACAAGTGTTGCAATGGTTGTGGAGAAAAAGGAGTCCTTGTGCACTGTTTGTGGAAATACAAGTAAGTGCAGTCACTTTAGAAAAAGTAAGGATTTTCCTCAAATAATTAAAAATAAAAATACTGTATGATTCAGTAATTCCACTACTGTATTTATAAAAAGAAAATGAAAAACTAATTCAAAAAGATATATATGCATCCCTATGTTTACTGCAGCATTATTTACAATAGCCAAGATGAGAAAGCAAGCCAAGTGTCCACTTATAGACAAATGGATAAAGAGTATTATGTATTTGTATACATTATATATGATATACAATGGAATATTATTCAGGCATAAAAAGGAATGACATCTTGCATTTGAAAATATATGTTTGGATCTAGGGATATATACTCAATAAAATAAGACAGACAGAGAAATACAAATGTATGATTTTATTCATGTGTGGAATTTAAGAATCAAAACAAACAAAAAAGGTAAAAAATCAAATAAAAATAGACTCTTAAATACAGAGAACAATCTTGTGGCTGCCAGAGGGGATATGAATGGATAGATGGCTGAAATAAATCAAAGGGGTTTAAAGACAAAAACTTAAAGGTACAAAAAAAAAAAAAAAAAAAAAACAGTCATGGAGATGAAAACTACAGCATTCAGAATACAGTCAATAAGATGTTAATAACACTATTTGGTGACAGATGGTGACTACACCTATTATGGTAAGCAGTGAATATTGTATAAAATTATTAAATCAATATGTTGTACACCTGAACTAATGTAACATTGTATGTTAGCTATACTTCAATAATAAAAATAAATGTAGATGAAAGTATAAAAATATTTCAATAATAATTGCAAATATATAGTAAAGGCAGTGGATTAGCCACTTAAAAACCTAATATAAGCTCTATAATTAAAGAAAAGTTATAAGTTAACTAAAACTATAATTCTTAATTAACATTTGCATAACATGAAAAGATATAAAATAGAACATCAAAATTAGAATATGTGGGGGGCAAAAATGCAAAGATTTTAGAATGTGCTCAAAATTAAGTTTCCATCAACTTAAATTATCTCTCCCTCTTTTTCACTGATGAAATAAACAATCTAATTCTATACCTAAAAAATACATAAAAAGAGTAACAAAGCCCAAATTTAGTGAAAGGAAAGAAATAATAAAATTGAGAGAAGAAAAAAATAGAAACTAAAAAAAACAATAGAAAATTAAGGAAACTAGGAGCTCATTTGATGAGAAGATAAACAAATTTTCAAACCTTTAGCTAGAATCATAAAAGGGGGTAGGGCTCAAGTAAATAAAATCAAAAATGAAGTGGAGAAATTACAACTGGATATCACAAAAATACAAAGGGTCATAAAAAACTGAAAAAATTATAAGCAAACAAATAGTATGACCTAGAAGAAATGGATAAATTGTTGGAAACATGCATCTTCTAATAATGTATGAGGAAGAAATAGAAAATAAGAATAGACCAATTACTACTAAAGAGATAGAATCAGTAATCAAAACTTCCCAACATATCAAAGTCCAGGACCAGTCAACTTCACCAATGATTTCTCTCAATGATTCAAAGAAGATTTAATACCAATGCTTCTAAAAGTCTTCAAAAATTTGAAGAAGATGAAAGGCTTCCAAACTCATTTTATGAGGCAAGCTTTACCTTGAAACAAAAACAGATAAGAAACAACAACAAAAGTTACAGGCCAATACCTTTGATAAACATAGATGCAAAAATCCTAAGCAAAATATTAACAAACTGAATTCAATAATACATTAAAACCATCATACACCATGATCAAATGGGATCAATTCCAAAGATGAAAAGATGGGTTAATATCCACAAATCACTCAATGTGATACACCACATTAACAAAATGAAGTATAAAGTAATAAAATCATTTCAATAAATAGAGAAAAAGCATTTCAAAAAACTCAGCATCTATTTATGATTAAAACTCTCAATAAAATGGATATAGACGGGATCTATTTCAATAAAATAAAGGCAATCTATGACAAAACCACAACTAACATAGTACTCAATGACAAAACGCTGATATATATATATATTTTTAAGACCAGAAACAAGATCAAAATGTCCGCACTCACCACTTTAATTCAACATAGTAATGGAAATTCTGACCACAGCAATTAGGCCAAAAAAAAAAATGCCATCCAAACCATAAAAGAAAAATTAAAACTGTCATTATTTGCAGATGACATGATACAGTTTATAGGGAATCTTAAATACTCCAACAGAATAACTGTTAAAATAAATATACAGATCTATTGTGTTTAAATACACTAATAATGAACTATCAGAAAGTGAAATTAAGAAAATAATCCCCTAACAATTGTATTAAAATGAATAAAATATTTAGGAATAAATTTAACCAAGCAGGGAAGGGGTGAAAGACCTGTACACTTAAATTAAAAAAAAACACATAAATTGAAGAAGAAATAAATAAATTGATGATTATTCTGTGCTTAATGGATTGGAAGAATTAACATTGTTCAAATGTCCAAACCAATCTACAGACTCACTGAAATCCCTATAAAAAGCTCAATGGCGTTTTTTGCAGCATTAAAACAAAAACTTATGCCAAAGAGATCTTGAGAAAGAAGAATAAAGCTAGAGGTAGCATGGCCCTGATATCTAACTATATTACAAAGCTGCAGTAACCCAAACAGTCTAATATTGGCATAAAAACAGAAAAGGGTGAATGGAACAAAAAAGAGTACTTAAAAATAAACCCACACATATATGGTTAGTTAACTTATGACAAGAGAAACAAGAATATATAATTGTGATCTCATACCAAAGCAAGAGAAACAAAAGGAAAAATACATGAGATTATATCAAATTAAAAGATTTTGCACAGTGAAGGACACACACACACACACACAAACAAAATGAAAAGGCATCCTGCTGAATGCAAGAATATATTTGAAAATCATATATCTGATACAGTTTTAATACCTAAAATATAAAGAACTCATACAACTTGACAATAGAAAACCAAGGGTGGAGGATCTAAATAGATTTTTTTTTCAAAAAAATATATATATGGCGAACAGGAACATGAAATATGTTCAATATCACTGATTATCAAGGAAATGCAAATGAAAACAATGGCCAACTAATCTTTGACAAAGCAGGAAAGAACATCCAATGGAAAAAAGACAGTCTCTTTAACAAATCGTGCTGGGAGAACTGGACAACAACATGCAGAAGGTTGAAACTAGACCACTTTCTCACACCATTCACAAAAATAAACTCAAAATGGATACAGGACCTGAATGTGAGACAGGAAACCATCAAACCCTAGAGGAGAAAGCAGGAAAAGACCTCTCTGACCTCAGCTGTAGCAATCTCTTACTTGACACATCCCCAAAGGCAAGGGAATTAAAAGCAAAAATGAACTACTGGGACCTTATGAAGATAAAAAGTTTCTGCACAGCAAAGAAAACAACCAACAAAACTAAAAGGCAACCAACATAATGGGAAAAGATATTTGCAAATGACATATCAGACAAAGGGCTAGTATCCAAAATCTATAAAGAGCTCACCAAACTCCACACCCGAAAAACAAATAACCCAGTGAAGAAATGGGCAGAAAACATGAATAGACACTGCTCTAGAGAACACATCCGGATGGCCAACAGGCACATGAAAAGATGCTCAACGACACTCCTCATCAAGGAAATACAAATCAAAACCACACTCAGATATCACCTTACGCCAGAGTGGCCAAAATGAATAAATCAGGAGACTATAGATGCTGGCGAGGATGTGGAGGAATGGGAACCCTCTTGCACTGTTGGTGGGCATGCAAATTGGTGCAGCCACTCTGGAAAACAGTGTGGAGGTTCCTCAAAAAATTAAAAATAGACCTACCCTATGACCCAGCAATAGCACTGCTAGGAATTTATCCAAGGGATACAGGAGTGTTGATGCATAGGGGCACTTGTACCCCAAGGTTTATAGCAGCACTCTCAACAATAGTCAAATCATGGAAAGAGCCTAAATGTCCAACAACTGATGAATGGATAAAGAAATTGTGGTTTATATACACAATGGAGTACTACGTGGCAATGAGAAAGAATGAAATATCGCCCTTTGTAGCAATATGGATGGAATTGGAGAATGTGCTGCTAAGTGAAATAAGCCATACAGAGAAAGACAGATACCATATGTGTTCACTCTTATGTGGATCCTGAGAAACTTAACAGAAACCCATGGGGGAAGGGTAGGAAAAAAAAAAAAGAGTTTAGAGTGGAAGAGAAGAAAAGCATAAGAGACTCTTAAAAACTGAGAGCAAACTGAGGATTGATGGGGGGTGGGAGGGAGGGGAGGGTGGGTGATGGGTATTGAGGAGGGCACCTTTTGGGATGAGTACTGGGTGTTGTATGGAAACCAATTTGACCAGAAATTTCATATATTGAAAAAAAAAAACAAAAAACAAAAAAGAAAAGAAAAAATAAAATAAAATAAAATAAAATAAAATAAAATATTTAAAAAAATAAAAAAATAAAAGAGTAGATCTAAGGAATAAAATAAAATAATAAAATAAAAATAAATAAAATAAAATAAAATAAAATAAAATAGTAGATATTCATAGTTGTAAAAACAGTCCAGTCCCCTGAGGATCCAGCAAGGAATAATACCACCTATTCTCCCAGTGAAATGTTAGCCAACCATAGACCCATAGGCTTATCTGGAAGTAAGCACATTACCTGGGTCCAGCCCTGTTTGATAGTAATACCACAGGCAGTTCCATCAGTCCAGAGACCTGATAAGGGAAGGTCTTTACTTGCTCAAAACAGTCTATAAAGATATGAAGAGGTGACTTCATAGTCACCTGTTCTCCTGAAAAGGTGCAGACATCAATGCAAGACTACACAGATCATAAAAAATATGACAGCAAAGATGACATCACCAAAGGAAAACAATAAAGCTCTAAGAAATTACTCCATAAAATGAAGTTTTATAAATTGTCTGAGAAAAATTCAAACTAATTATTCCACAGAAGTTCAGAGAGCTATAGAAAACACAGAGAGACATTTCAACAAAATCAGAAAAATAGGTGCACCTGACTTGATCTCTGGGTCATGAGTTTGAGCCCTGTGTTGGATGTAAAGATTGCTTCAATAAATAAACTTATAAAAAAATCAGAAAAATTATATCTGAACAAGAAGAATGATAAAGAGAAAAAAAAGTATAGAAAATAACACCCAAAGACTGAAAGAGAGAGGATGGAAAAAGAGCTTCCATAAAAATGGAAAAGAAAAAAAAAAAGAAAAGCTTGTGTAACTACACTTATGTCGGAAAAAAAATAGACCTTAAAACAAAGACTGTAATAAGAGACAAAGAACAGCATTACAGAATGATAAATGGGTAAATGCAATAGAGGATATAACATTTGTAAACATTTATGCATCCAACATACAGATCCTAAATATATAAAGCAAATATTTACAAATCTATAGGAATAAATATATAAAGCAAATCTTAACAAATCTATAGGAAAAAATAAATAGTAACACAATAATGGTAGGGGACTTTAATACCATACTTACATCAATAGATCATCCAAACAGAAAATCAAAAAGGAATCATTAGCCTTAAATGACACATTAAACCAGATGGACTTAACAGATGTATTCAGAGCATTCCATCCAAAAGCAGCAAAATACACATACTTCTCAAGTGCACATGAAACATTCTCCAGAATAAATTATGTTAGGCCAAAAAAGTCTAAATAATTTTTAGAAAGACTAAAATCTTTTGAAGCATCTTTTCTGACCGGAATGTTCTGAACCTAAAAAGAAGAAAGCTGGATTTCATAAATATGTATAGATTAAACAATACGCAACTTAATAACTTATGTGTCAATGAAGAAATAAAAATTTAAAAAAAAAGCTTCAGACAAATTAAAATGGAAATAAAGCATACCAAATCTTACGGGATGCAGCAAAACCAGTTTTAAGATATGTTTATTGTGATAAATCCCTACATCAAAAAACAATTTAAAAAATAAGAAAAATCTGGTGTCTTAAGATGGCAGAGGGGTAAGGGGACGCTGAGCTTGCCTTGTTCCTCGAACACAGCTAGACAAATATCCAATTATTCTGAACACTCAAGAAATTGATCTGAAGAATAAGAGAACAAAACTGCACATCTACAGTAGAAAAATGACAACCTCATGGAAGGTTAGAGCTACAGAGAGCTAATTTGGGAGAGAAAAGAACTTTGGTTGCTATGGAGGAGAGGAAGCCCTGATTATGAAGGGAGGAGCAAGAGTGAGAGAGAGAGGGAGAGCGCGCGAGAGAGATGCCTCAGGCAAGGATTTGCATAAAAGAAACTCTTCCCCAAAACAATTGACTGGAAAAGGAAAGGGGCTGACTACCACAAGTTATCATAAGCAGTGGAGTACAGAGTCTGAAGTTTTAGAAGTCTGCAACATCACCTGAGTCAGCCTGACAGGATTAACAGTGCTCCTCTGGGGAAGGAGGGTGGAGACCCAGTGTGGTCTGAGGATCCCCTGGGTCACATGGGGAGAACAGTTTACCTTCTTAGAGTGTATCTGGGAGTGGTGGCATCGCCTCTCTAAGCATGAAAGAACTGGCAGTGCCAATATGATTCCCTATACCCTACCATAGGAACAGAAACACCTGCCGAAGGTAGCAAAAATTGATGCTAGCTTTTACTGTGCTTTACATACTCTCTGAAACCCTGAGTGGTATGCAACCACTTTTCTGGGACAAATCATCAAACCACAAAAGCATGGTGAGATCCTCCCCAAGAGGATCAGCAGGGGTCCCTGCCCCACAGGTCCTTAAAACTTTGAGATTTGAAACCCAGCCATGTGCCTGAGATACAGCACAGGAGTTGTGTGTGATCTGACAGACGCACAGCTCAGAGAGAGAAAGGGCACAGGAAAGGATATGAGGTTAGCTGGAAACACAAGAGGAGTGATTGTTTGCTTTTTGTGAGGACTTCCTGAAGATCAAGGGTCATGAGCTCCCTTGTCACTGGAGGAGAGAGCAGGGCTATGCCATTCTCTCTCCTCCCAGCCCCACCCATCAGCACTGACCTACTTAGTGAGCAACACAGCACCCTCCTTTGGAGACCAGAGACGTTTACACAAAGCCATGCTACCTTCATCCTGCAGGTGCATCTTCACTAGGGCAAGCCCACCTGAGAACCATTGCAATCAGCCCCTCACCTAGAAGACCAGCACAAACCCCTCCTATGCACCAAGTCCACTGATCATAGAGTGCTGGAAATCTTTAGCTCTAGGGGAAAGAGAATAGTTTCTCTTTTTGTTGAGGAGGGAGTGTGTCTAGCTTCTATTAACAAGACCAAACACTCCTAGGTAAAAATTGCCACACAGTGGACATCTTCCAAACACCCCCCACTTCAGGCAAGGAGGATCTTTACAGACAACTGAACTGAGGGTAAGAGCAGCCAAAACACAATAGCAAAGTGTATATAGAACCCCTGTTTTAAATTTTTATTTTTTGGACCTCTTTTTATAATAGCCATTACTCTCAGGAGCAGAAAACATAACAGGTTTTCCTGACAATCACACACAAAAAATACTGACTCAGACAATATGTCAAGAGAGAAGAATTCTCTCCAAAAGGGGGGAAAAAACAGGAAGAAGTCGCGACCAGGGATTTAATCAATACAGATATGTTAGATATCTTAACTAGAATTTAAAACAACAATTATAAGGACACTAGCTTGACCTTAAAAAAGCATAAAAGACACTAGAAGATTCCTTACTGCAGAGATTAAAGACTAAAAACTAGTCAGGCTGAAATTAAAAATGCTATAACCAATATGCAAACCCAATTGAATGCAATGGCAAGGAGAATGGAGAAAGCAGAGGAACTAATAAGTGATATAAAAGATAAAATTATGGAAAATAATGAAGTGTAAAATGGAGGAAAGGAAAGTTTTTGGATCATGAATGTAGCCTTAGGGAACTCAGTGACTCCTGAAAGCTTAATATCATGCATATCATAGAAGTCACAGAGGAAGAAGAGAAAGAAAAGGGGGCAGAATGCTTATCGGAGCAAATTACAGCTGAAAACTTTCATAATCTAGGGAACAAAACAAACATTGAAATCCAACATGCACAGAGAAATCCCATTAAATCCAACAAACGTCAGCATAACCAAGACATGTCATAGTCAAATTCACAGAATATACAGGCAAGGAGAGAAACTTGAAAGCAGAAAGGGAAAAAAGTCTTTAACCTACAAGGGAAGACAGATCAGGTTCACAGCACATGTGTCCACAAAAACTCGGCAGGCCAGAGGGGAGTGGCATGATATACTCAATGTTATAATGGGAAAAATATGCAGCCAAGAATACTTTATCCAACAAGGCTATCATTCAGGCTAGAAGGACAGATAAAGATTTTCCCAGACAAACAAAAAAATTAAGGAATTTGTAATCACCAAACCAGCCCTGCAAGAAATATTGAAGGGGACTCATCGAGTGGGGGATAAAACACCCAAAGCAAAAAATACTAGAAGGGAACACAGAAATTACCAGAAACGCCAACTTTACAGGTAAGACAATGACACTAAATTCATATTTCTCAATAATCACTGAAAATAAATGGAATAAATGATACAATCAAAATATAGAGTATCATAATGGATTTAAAAAAAGACTCATCTATATGCAGCCTACAAGAGGCTCATTTTAGACACCTGCAGAATGAAATGAGGGGATAACGAACCATCTATCATGCTTAAGGATGCCAAAAGAAAGCCATAATATCCACACTTATATCAGACAAACTACGTTTTAAACTAAAGACTGTAACAAGAGTTGAAGAAGGGCATTATATCACAATTAAAGTGTTCATCCATCAAGAACATCAAACAATTGTAAATATTTATGTCCCTAACTTGAAAGAAACCAAATATATGAATCAATTAATAACAAACATAAAGAAGCTTATTGATACTAATACAATATTAGTAGGGGACATTAACACCCCTCTTACAACAATGAACAAATCATCTAAGCAGAAAACCAACAAGGAAACAATGGCTTTGAATGACACATGGGACCAAATGAACTTAGCAGATATATTCAGAACATTTCATTCTAAAGCAGCAAAATACATATTCTTTTCAAGTTCATGTGGAACGTTCCCAAAATAGATGACAAAGTAGGTCAATAATCGCCCTAAACAAGTATAAAAAGATTGAGATCATACCATGCATATTTTGAAAACACAATGTTACGAAACTTGAAGTTAACCACAAGAAAATATTTGGAAAGACCACAAATACATGGAAGATAAAGAACATGCTACTGAAAAATGAATGGGTTAACTATGAAACTAAAGAAGAAAATAAAAAGTACATGGAAAAAAATGAAAATGAAATTGCCACAGCCCAACATTTGGGATGCAGCAAAAGTGGTCTTAATACAATACATGCATGCAACACAGGTCTATATCCAAAAAAAAACAACAACAACAACAAAAAAAAAACAAAAAAAACAAAAAAAACAAAAAACACCAGAAATGTCTCAAATTCACAGCCTAACCTTACACCTAAAGTAAGTAGAAAAAGAATAACAAGTAAATCCTAGAGACAGCAGACAATGAGAAATGACAAAGATTAGAGCAAAAATAAACAATATAGAAATGAAAAAAATAGTGGAATATCAATAAAACTAAGAATTGGTTCTTTGAATGAATTAATACAATTGATAAACCCTAAGCCAGACTTATAAAAAGTATAGAGAAGGGACCAAAATAAATAAAATCAATAATGAAAGAGGAGAGATGGCAAAAAAAAAAAACCCACAGAAATACAAATAAATTTAAGAGAATATTATGATAACTTATATGCTAACAAACTAGGCAATCTGGATGAAACATACAAACATATCAAAATTGAAACAGGAAGAAATAAATAATTTGAACAGATGCATAATCAGGAAGAAATGGAATCAGTAACCAAATATCTCTCAAAGAACAAAAGTCCAAGGGCAGATGGCTTCCCAGGTAAATTCTACCAGATGTTTTAATAAGGGTTAGTATCTATTTTTATCAAACAGACCCCAAAAAAATACAAACGGAAGTAAAACTTCCAAACTCATTCTACAAAGCCAGCATTACCTTGATTTCAAAACCAGAAAAGGAACCCAGTAAAAAGGAGATAACAGGCCAATATCCCTGATAATCATGGATGCAAAAATTTTCAGCAAGATACTGCAAATCAAAACCAACAGGACATTAAAAGAATTACTCACCACCATTGGGGCGCCTGAGTGACTCCCTCAGTTAAGCATCTGACTCTTGGTTTTGGCTCAAACCATGATCTCACCATTTGTGAGAGCAAGCCCTTCATCAAGCTCTGTGCTGTCATCACAGAGACTACTTTGGATTCTCTCTCTTATCTCTCTGCCCCTTCCCCACTCGCATGTGCACACATGAACACACACACTCTCTAAATAGATAAATCCTTTTTAAAAAGAATTATTCGTCACAAACAAGTGAGATTTATTCATTGGCTACAGGGTTGATTCAATGTTTGCAAATCAATAGACATGATACACCAAATTAATAAAAGAAAGGGTAATAACCATGTAATTCTCTCAATAAAGGCAGAAAAGGCATTTGACAAACTACAGTATTCTTTCTTGATAAAAACGCTTAACATAATAAGAGTAGAGGGAACATACCTCAACATAATAAATGCCATATATGAAATACCCACAGCTAATATGTTTCTCAATGTGGAAAAACTGAGAGCTTTTCCTCTACAGTCAGGAACAAGACAGGGATTTCCATTATCATCATTACTATTTAAAATAATACTAGAAATCCTAACGTCAGGATTCAGACAACAAAAGGAAATAAAAGGCTTCCAAATCTGTAAAACAGAAGTCAAATTTTCACTATTGACAGACAACATGATATTCTATGTAGAAAACCCAAAGAATTCCATTAAAACAATTGCTAGAACTGATACACGGATTCAGCAAAGTCGCTGTATAAAAAAATCAATGTACTGAAATTTCTGGCATTTCTATACACCAATACGGAAGCAGCAGAAAAAGAAGTCAAGGAATCAATCCTGCTTCCAATTGCATCAATAACCATAAGATACATAGGAATAAACCTAACAAATGAGGTAAAATATCTCTACCCTGAAAACTATAAAATACTGATGAAGGAAATTGAAAGTGACAGAAAGTAATGGAAAGACTTTTCATGCTCATGAGTTGAATGAACAAAACATTGTTAAAATGTCTTTACTGCCCAAAGCAATCTATACATTCAATGCAATCCCTATCAAAATAACACCAGCATTCTTCAGTGAGCTAGAACAAAGAATCCTAAAATTTGTATGGAACCACAAAAGAACCCGAATAGTCAAAGAAATTCCTGAAAAAGAAAACCAAAGCTGGATCTTCACGATTCCAGACCTGAAGTTATATTACAAAGTTCTAGTCATCAAGACAGTAAGGTACTGGCACAAAAACAGACATATAGATCAATGGAACAGAATAGAAAACCCAGAAATGGACCCACAGCTATATGGTCAACTAATTTATGGCAAAAATAGAGGAAAGAATATCAAATTGATAAATGGCAGTCTCTTCAACATATGGTTTTTGGAAAACTGGATAGCAACATCCAGAAAAATGAAACTGGACCAGTTTCTTACACTATACACAAAAATAAATTCAAAATGGATGAAAGATCTAAATGTGAGACAGAAAACCATCAAAATCCTAGAAGACAACACAGGCTGCAACCTCTTTGACCTCTGCCAAAGCAAATGCTTACTAGACACTTCCACAAAGGCAAAGAAAACAAAATCAAAAATGAACTATTGGGACAAAGGAATTTCTGCATAGCTAAGTGAACAAAACACAAAAGTAAAAGGAAGACTACAGAATGGGAGAAGATATTTGCAAATGACATATTTCATAAAGGCTTACTTTCCAAAATTTTAAAAGAACTTAACAAAGTCAACATCCAAAACACAAATAATCCAGTTAAGAAATGGGCAAAAAATGACATGAATAGACATTTTTCCAAAGCAGACATACAAATGGATAACAGACAGATGAAAATATGCTCAACACCACACATCATCAGGGAAATACAGATTGAAACCATGGTGAGATTCCACTTTAGCCCTATCAGAATGGCTAAAATTAACAACACAGGAAAAAGTACATGTTGTTGGCAAGGATGTGGAGAAAGGGGAACCCTCTTACACTGATGGTGGGAATGCAAACTAGTGAAGCTACTGTGGAAAACATATGAAAGTTACTCCAAAAATTGCAAATAGAACTTCCCTGAAACCCAGGAAATTCACTACTAGGTTTTTACCCAAAAGATACAAAAATATTGATTTAAAAGGGTACATGCACCCCGATATTTATAGCAGCATTATCAACAATAGCCAAACTATGGAAAGATCCTGAGTGTTCATCAACTGATGAATTGATATAGAAGTGAATATATTTATATTTATATTTATATTTATATTTATATTTATATTATTTATATGTAATGGAATATTACTCAGCCATCAAAAATGAAATATTGCCATTTGCAAGAATGTGTATGGAGCTAGAGTGTATCATACTAAGCAAAATAAGCCAGTCAGAGAAATACAAATATCATATGATTTAACTCATATGTGGAAACAAAACAGATGAACGTATAAGCAGGGGAAAAAAGAGAGGGAAACAAACCAGTAGAGACTCTTAATGAAACTGAACAAACTGAGGGTTGATGGAGGCATGTGGGTGGGGTATTGGATAAACTGGTGAAGATTATGAAGGAAAGCATTTTTTAAGATAAGCACTGGGTAATACATGTAAGTGATGAATCACTGAATTCTAGTTCTGAAACCAATATTGCACTATATTTTAACTAACTAGAATTTAAATAAAAATTTGAAAAATAAAAACAAATTGCAATAGGTGTTAGGAAGGAATAGCTCGGAGAACAGTTAGAGAAAATAACAAGGCTGGTGCAATCACTTTTAGTGTCATGTGTATATCAGTATTACCCTAATTATCTCCACTAAAAATAAAGCAATAATATACCAAAGGTTGACAAGATACTACAAAGAGGAGAAGTCAGCTAGAGCTCCCTTTCTTGGCTACTTCAGTCAAAAAATAGTAGCAATAATTTCCAAGAAGTAGGGGCAGAATTTGAAGTAGAGTAGGCAAGGTAAGAGAAAATTTGAAATGAAGTTGATATCAATAAGTTTAAAAGATATTGCACCAGACAAAAAAGAATATGCCCAGAGCTCCTTAGGAAATAGATGAGAAACAAAAATTTTATCTGAGTTCCTTTGAGACAACTTGAACCTATTTTTTTCTCAAGATGTCTCTAATTGCATATGTGCTATCTATCTATCTATCTATCATATAACATCTATCTGTCTATATACCAAGGAAATATTGCTCAGCCAAAAAATAATGAAATCTTATAATTTGCAATCACATGGATGGAGCTTGAGAGTATTATGCTAAGAGAAATAAGTCAAAGAAAGGCAAAAATCATATGATTTCACTTATATGTGGAACTTAAGAAACAAAAGAAATGAGCATAGGGGAAAAAGAGAGAGAAGCAAACCAAGAAACAGACTCTTAACTATAGAGAACAAATTGATGGTTAACAGAGGGGAAGTGGGTAGAGGAATGGATGAAATAGATGATAGGGATTAAGGAGTGCACTTGTGATGAGCACCAGGTATTGTATGGAAGTGTTGAATCAATACATTGTACACGTGAAACTAATATTACACTGTAGGTTCACTAATTGGAATTTACAAGGAAACTTAAGAAAGAAAGAAAAATAATAAGAAAAATCTCACATAAAAAACCTAATTTATAGCCCATGAAACTAGCAAAAATAAATTAGTAGAAGGAAGGAAATAACAAAGATTATAGTGGAGGAAAATGAGGGATTTAACATATAACACAAAAGATTGATTAAATTAAAAAGCTACTTATATAGAAAGATAAAATTGACAAACATTTAGTTAGACTAACCAAAGGAAAAAGAGATTTAAAAGGATACTACAAAGGATTCCACAGAAATACAAAAGAAGATAAGAAACTACTATTAACAATCTCTGGCCACCTAGTTGGAAAAACTAGAAGAAATAGATATATTTCAGAAACATACAACCTTTAAACACTGAATCATGAATAAATAGAACATCTGAGTACAATGGTTACTGATAAGAAGATGAATTAAATAATCAAAAATCTTCCAACAATAAAAATCCAGGACCTGATGGCTCGTCTGTTGAATTTTACCATTCAATGAAGATTTAATACCAATCTTTCACCAATACTTCCAAAAAATAGAAGAAAAGGAATATTTTCAAAGTCATTTCATGAGGCCAGCATTACCATGATACAAAGACCAGGCAAACATCCACCAGAAAAGAACATTACAGTACAATTTTCCTAATGAACATAGATGCAAAATTTCTCAACAAAATATTAGCAAACTGAATTCAACAATACATTAAAAATATCATACACCATGATCACGTGAGATTTACTTCAAGGATACAATGATGTTTCAACTTGAATCAACAAGATACACTATATAACACTATATAACACAATATAAAAATTATATAATCATCTCAATAGTTGCGAAACTTCAGCTGACAAAATTCAACATCTATTTGTGACAAAACTTTCAGCAGAATGGGTGTGGAGGGAATGTACACCAATATAATAAAGGCTACATATTAAAAAATTTACACCTGAGAAACTTAAGACCATGGGAGAGGGAAAGGAAAAAAAAAGGTTAGGGAGGGAGCCAAACCATAAGAGACTCTTAAAAACTGAGAACAAACTGGGGCTTGATGGGGGGTGGGAGGGAGTGGAGGGTGAGTGATGGGTATTGAGGAGGGCACCTGTTGGGATGAGCACTGGGTCATGTATGGAAACCAATTTGACAATAAATTTCATATTAAAAAATTTACAGTTCTTGATGGTGAAATCTGAAACTTTTCCTCTGAGATCAGGAATAAGACAAGGATGTGCATATTCACCACTCTTATTTATCGTAGTATTGGAAGGCTTAGGGCAATTAAGTAAGAACATGTAATAAAAGAAATCCAAATTGGAAAGGAAGATTTGTAGATGACATAATATTATATACAGGAAACCATTGATTCTATCAAAAACTTTTAGAACTAATAAATGAATTAAGTAATGTTGAACAGAAAATCAACATATAAAATTTGTTTTGTTTTAAACACTAATAATGAACTATTAGAAATAGAAATTCATAAATCAGTCACACAATTGCATCAAAAAGAAAAAAAAACTGGGAATAAATTTAACCAAGGAGGTGAAAGACCTGTATACTGAAAACTATATAACCTTTATTTAAAAAAAAAAAAAGAAAAATGCAAAAATAAATG
This sequence comes from Herpailurus yagouaroundi, assembly GCF_014898765.1. NCBI lineage: Eukaryota > Metazoa > Chordata > Mammalia > Carnivora > Felidae > Herpailurus > Herpailurus yagouaroundi. The sequence goes on along the minus strand of NW_024420424.1, from coordinate 4,886,134 downwards.
GAAATATATTTCCCACGCATGTATTGGAAGAATTACTACTGTGAAGATATTTATGCTTTTCAAAGCAATATACAGATTTAATCTAGTTCTTATCAAAATCCCAAAGGCAGCTTTCAGGGAAATACAACAAAAAATTATAAAATCAGTATGGAACCACAAAGATTCTGGATAGCCAAAGCAATCTTGATAAAGAAGTACTAACATGGAGGTATTAGACTGTCTGATTTCAATTTATATTACAAGGCTATAATAATCAAAATGGTACTGATTGACATAAAAATCGTCATAAACAATATAACAGAAGAGAGAACACAGAAATAAACCCATGAATATATGGTCAATTAATTTGTGACAAAGGATCCAAAAATTTTAACGGGGAAAGAAGAATCTTTTCAATAAATGTTGGTAGAAAATATGAAGAGTCACATGCTAAAAATGAAATTAGATTACTATTATACACCACATGCATATAGTAACTCAAAATTGACCAAAGACTTTTATGTGAGATTTGAAAAGGTCCTTGTAAGCTCCTTGATATAGATCTTAGTGATATATTTCTTTTAGATCTCATACAAAAAGAAAAGGCAAAAAATGCAAAACTAAACAAATGATACTATATCAAACTAAAAAACTTCTTCATGGCAAAGGAAATCATAAACAAAACAAAGAAAGCAACTTGATGAATGGGAGAAAATATTTGTAAATCATATATCTGATAATGTCTACCCCAAATGTCTAGAAATAACATAAAACTCAAAAGCCAAGAAAAAGTAAGAAGGAAAGAGAGAAAGAAAAGAAAATCTAATTAAAAATGGGCAGAAGGTCTGAGTAGACATTTTTCCAAAGAAGATATTTAGAGGGTCAACAGCTACGTAAAAGGATGCTCTATATCACTAATCATCAGAGAAATGCAACTCAAAACCACAAGGGATGTCACTTAACACACTGTTAGAACGGTTATTATCAAAAAGACAGGAAATCATAAATATCTACAAGGATATGAAAAAAGGGAACCCTCATGCAGCATTGATAGGAATGTAAATTGGTGCAGGCCCTGTAGAAAAATGTATGGGGATTTCTCAAAAAAGTTAAAAATTGAACTACCATATGATCCAGCAATCTCACTTCTGGGTAATTATCTAAATGAAACAAAACCACCAATTTAAATATATGTACACCATCGTGTTCATTGCACAATTATTTACAATAACTACAATATCAAAAGAACCTAAATATCCATAAATGGATGAAAAAGATATATATGCAATGGTATACTATATGTTGATAATAAAATTTTGCCATTTGTGATGAGATGGATGTATCTTGAGGGCATTATGCTACATGAAATAAGTCAGACAAAGACAAATACAGTATGACCTCACTTATATTTGGAATTTTAACAGCAATAACAAAACCCAAGCTTATAATAGAAAACTGATAATTGTTAGGGGTGAGAGATGTGGAGTGGGGAAAATGGCAGATGGAAGTCAAGAGGTACAAACTTTCTGATATAAATCAAATAAGTTATGGGAGTGTAGTGTATAACATAGTGACTATAATTAACAATATTGTATAGAATATTGAAAATTGCTAAGATTGTAGATATTAAAATGTTCATCACAAAGGAAAAATTGTAACTATGTATGATGCCAAATGTTAACTAGATTTATTGCGGTAATCATTTCACAATATATACAAATAATAATAGTATCTCACTTAGAAAAATAATTAGTTATAGGGGAACCTCAGTAGCTCAGTTGGTTAAGCATCCAACTCTTGGTTTTGGCTCAGGTCATGATCTCATGGTGGATGATTCTGAGCCCCACATCAGGCCCCGTGCAGTCAGTGCGGAGCCTGCTTGGGATTCTCTCTTTATCCCTCTCTCTCTGGCCCTCCTCTGCTTCTCTCTCTCTCTCTCTCTGTCTCTCTCTCTCAAAATAAATAAATAAACTTAAAAAAATTTTTTAGTTATAAAAAATTAAAGGGAAATTGTGGAAGTGAAGAATACAATGAAATAAAAATGTAACAAAAAGCTTTATCAGCAGACTTAATCATACAGAATAAAGATATGTGAACTCAAAAACAGATTATTTGAAATAATTTAGTCAGGTGGAAAAAGAAAAAACAATAATTGTAAAAAAGCCTACAGTACAAATGGATACAATCAGAAGAAGCAATAATTGCATAATGGAAGTCCAAGAAGGAGAAGAGAGAGAGAAAAGGGCTAGAAAGCTTATTTAATGAAGTAATGGCTGAAAACATTACAAATCTTGACAGAGACATGAATATCTGAATTCATAAATCTCAAAGGTCCCCAGAGAGGAAAACCCCAAGGATAATTAAGCCAAGACACAATTTTATTCATTTCAAAATATTCTGTAGTAACTTCTTTCTAGATGTGTCTGCTGAGGCATGAGAAACAAAAACAAAAATAAAATACTGACACTCCATCAAAATAAAAAGCTTCTGCACAGGGAAGAAAATAATCAACAAAACTGAAAGGCAACTTATGGAATGGGAGATACTTGCAAATAAATATATAAAGAACTTATAAACCTCAACACTCAAAAAATTAATAATGTGATTAAAAATAGATGACATGAACAGAAATCTTTCCAAAGAAGACATCCAGGTGGCCTACAAACACATGAAAAGATATCCAACATTACACATTATCGGAGAAATACAAATCAAAACAACAATGAGATATCACTTCACACCTTTCAGAATGACTAAAAACCACAACACAAGAAACAACAGGTGCTGGCGAGGATATGATGAAAGGGGAACCCCCTACACTGTTGGTAGGAATGCAAACTCATGCAGCCACCCTGGAAATCAATATAGAGGTTCCTCAAAAAGTTGAAAATACAACTACCATAAGGTCCAGCAATTGCACTATTAGACATTTACCCAAAGAATACAAATATACTAATTCAAAGAGATACATGTACCCTGTTATTTATAACAATACAATATACAATAGCTAAATTATGTAAAGAGTCCAAGTATCTATCAACTGATGTATGGATAAAGAAGAAGTGGAATGTATACACGATGAAATGTTACTCAGCCATATAAAGGAATGAAATCTTGCCATTTGAAGGACATGGATGGAGCTAGAGAGTATTATGCTAAGTGAAATAAACCAGTCAAAGAAAGACAAATACCATACAGCTTCACTCAAATGTGGAATTTAAGAAATAAAACAAATGAGCAAAGTAAAAAAAGAGAGGAAAACCAAGAAACAGACTCTTGACCGTAGAGAAGAAACTGAGGGTCCCAGAGAGGAGGTGATTAAGTGGATATGTAAAATAGATGATGGGGATTAAGGAGTGCACTTGCTCTGATGACCACCAGGTGTTGTATGGAAGTGTTAAGCCACTATATTGTACACCTAAAACTAATATTATACTGTATGTTAACTAACTGGAATTTAAATAAAAATTTAAATCATTGGCAAAGAATTTTGACAAAGAATCAAAGACAGAATTTTGATAACAGAAAGAGAAAAGTTACTCATCACATATTAGGAAACTCCCATAAGGCTATCACAGAAAGCAAGCAGGGAAAGGACAGAGAGAGAGGGAGAGACAGAGAATCTCAAACAGGCTCTGCACTGTCAGTGCAGAGGCCAAGTGGGGCTCAAACTCATGAACCATTAGGTCATGACCTGAGATGAAATCAAGAGTTGGACACTCAACCGACTGAGACACACAGGTACCCCAAGAGTGGAAAGAATACTTAAAGAAAGAAAAATGACCAACAAAAATTACTTTACCTGGAAAAGCTGTCCTTCAGAGGGAATAAAGACTTCCTAAGACAAAATCTGAGGGAGTTCTTCACTACTAGAAATGACTTACAAGATATGCTAAAGGCAGTCTTTCAAGTTTAAATGAAGGACGCTAATTAGTAAAGTGGAAAGCACATGAGAGCATAAAATCCACTGGTAAAGATAAGTATGGAACAAAATTCACAATAATCTTACACTTTGCGATTTATAAATCACTCTAAGTACAAAGGTTAAAAGTATTAAAATAATTATACATACAATACTTTGATAACAGATACAAAATATTAAAAAATGTACATTATTATATTACTAACACGGAATGTGGTGGGGAGAAAAGTTAAACAGTAGAGCTTTGTATGCAAATAAAGGTAGGTTGCTAAGCTTAAAACAGACTGCTATACATATGACATTTTATGTAATTCTCACTAATAATTACATGTAAAAGGATGAAACACTCTAACCAAAGACACATAGTAGCCAAATAAATAAATAAATAAAACACTTCCCAACAATAGGCTACCTTGAAGAGACTGACGTTGTCTTTAAGGACAAACATAGGCTGAAAGTTTAGGAATGTAACAGTATATTTGATACTAATGGTAACCTAAAGAGAAAACGTGTGGCAAGAGTTAAATCAGATAAAATAGACTAAGTAAAAACCCGTCATAAAACAAATAAAAAAAGTAACTAAAGAATGTTAAAAGAACCAATTCAAATGGAAGAGAAGACAAAGGGAAATACGCATGCACCGAACAAGAAAGCACCTAAATATATAAAACAAACACTGACAGTTGTGAAGTGAAAAATAGACAGCAATACTAGCAAAAATAGGAGACTTCAATACCCCACTTTCTATAATTGGTAGATCATCCAGACGGAAATTAATAAGGAAATAGAAGGAATGAACAATACTACAGACTAAATTGACAAAACATATATACAGAACATTCTACCCAACAGAAGAATAAACAATTTTAAAAAAATTGTTTAGGGGCGCCTGGGTGGCGCAGTCGGTTAAGCGTCCGACTTCAGCCAGGTCACGATCTCGCGGTCCGTGAGTTCGA
>NW_024420424.1:4871014-4881267 GCF_014898765.1 Herpailurus yagouaroundi | reverse complement strand
CTGATGGCTCGGAGCCTGGAGCCTGTTTCCGATTCTGTGTCTCCCTCTCTCTCTGCCCCTCCCCCGTTCATGCTCTGTCTCTCTCTGTCCCAAAAATAAATAAACGTTGAAAAAAATTTTAAAAAATTGTTTAAATTCAAGTTAGCATACAGAGTAGTATTGGTTTGAGAAGTAGAACTCAGTGATTCATCACTTACATATAACACCAAGTGCTCATTCCAAGTGCCCTCCTTAATGCCCATCACCCTTTTAGCCCAGCCCCCAACCCACCTCCCCTCCAGCAAACCCTATTTGTTCTCTATATTTATGAGTCTTTTATGATTTGCCTCCTTCTCTATTTTTCTTATTTTTCCTTTCCTTCCCTATGTTCTTCTGGTGTATTTCTTACATTCCACATATGAGTGAAATCATGTATTTGTCTTCCTCTGACTTATTTTGCTTAGGATTATACATTCAAGTTCCATTCATGTTGTTGCAAATAACAAGATTTCATTCTTTTTGATCGCTGAGGAGTATTTAATTCTCAATACATGCGCCACCTTTCTTTATCTATTAATCAATTAATGGACATTTTTTTCTCTTTCCAAAATTTGGCTATTGTTGATAGCACTGCTATGAACATAGGGTAGGGGTACATGATCCCCTTTCAATCGTCATTTTTTATCCTTTAAATGAATACCTAGTAGTGGAATTGCTGAGTCTTGGTGTAGTTATAATTTTATTTTTTTGGAGAACCTCCATTGTGTTTTCCAGAGTGGCTGCACCAGTTTGCATTCCTACAAAGTGCAAAAGGGTTCCCCTTTCTCTGCATCCTTGCCATTGTCTGTTATTTCCTGAATTGTTCATTTTAGCCCTTCTGACAACTGTGAGATGATATCTCACTGTGATTTTGATCTGTATTTATCTGATGATGAGTCATGTTGGCATCTTTTCATGTGTCTGTTAACCATCTGGATGTCTTCTTTGGAAAAATGTCCATTCATGTATTCTGCCCATTTCTTTGCTACATTGTTTGTTTTTTGGGTGTTGTTTGATAAGTTCTTTATAGATTTTGGATACTAACACTTTATCCTATATGTCATTTTCAGATATCTTCTCCCATTCCGTCGGTTGCCCATTACTTGTGTTGATTGTCTCCTTCACTGTGCAGAAGTATTTATGTTGATGAGTTTCCAATAGTTCATTTTTGCTTTTATTTCTCTTGCCTCAAGAGACGTATAGTAAGAGATTGCTGTAGCCAAGATCAAACAGGTTGCTACCTATTTTCTCCTCTAGGATTTTGATGGTTTCCTGTCCCACATTTAGGTCTTTAATCCATTTTGAATTAATTTTTGCGAATGGTGTAAGAAGGTGGTCCAGTTTCATTCTTCTGCATATCGTTGTCCAGGTTCCCCAGCACCATTTGATGAAGAGACTTTTTCCGTTGGATACTCTTTCCTGCTATGTTGAAGATTAGTTGGCCATATATTTGTGGGTCCATTTCTGAGTTCTCTATTCTATTCCATTGATCTATGTGTCTGTTTTTGTGCCAGTACCATAATGTCTTGATGATTACAGCTTTGTAATGCAGCCTAAAGTCCAGAATTGTTACGTCTCCAGCTTTGGTTTTATTTTCCAACATTACCTTGGCTAGTCAGAGTCTTTTGTGGTTCCATAAAAAAATTCAGGGTTATTTGTTCTAGCTCTGTGAACAATGTGGTTTTCCATGTAGTGTATCATGTCATCTGCAAAGAATGAAAGGTTGGCTTTTTTTGCCAATTTGTATGTATTTTATTTCTTTATGTTGTCTCATTTATGAGACTAGAACTTCCAATACTATGTTGAATGAAATTGGTGAGAGTGGACATCCCTGTCATATTCTTTACCTTAGGGGGAAAACTCTCAATTTTTCCCAAATGAGCATGATATTAGCTGTGGACCTTTCATATATGGCTTTTTTGAAGTTGGGGTATGCTTATTCTATCCCTACTTCTTTGAGGGTTTCTAAAAAGAAATAATGCTGTATTTTATCAAATGCTTTTTCTGCATCTATTGAAGGTATCACATAGGTCTTATTCTTTATTTTATTAATGTGGTGTATCACATTGGTTGAATAGCAGATACCAAATAAGCCCTGCAACCCAGGAATAAATCCCATTTGATCATGGTAAATAATTCTTTTAATATAGGAACTCTATTTGTGAGTATCTTGTTGACAATTTTTACATCCGGGTTTATCAGGAATATTGGCCTGTAATTCTCCTTTGTAGTGGGGTTTTCATCTGGTTTGGGAATCAACATAATGATGGCTTTGTAGAATGAATTTGGAAGCTTTCCTTCCATTTCTATTTTTTGAACAGTTTGAGAAGAATAGGTATTAATTCTTCTTTTAATGTCTGGTAGAATTTCCTGGGACACCATCTGGCCCTGGACTTTTGCTTCTTGGGAGATTTTTTATTACCGATTCAATTTCTTTCCTGGTTATGGGCCTGTTCAAATTTTCTATTTCTTCACATTTGAGTTTTGGTAGTGTATGAGTTTCTAGGAATTTGTTCATCTCTTCCCAATTGCCCAGTTTGTTGGCATATAGTTTTTCATAGTATTCTGTTATCATTTTTGTATTTCTGTGGTGTTGGTGTGATCTCTTCTTGTTCGTTTATGATTTTATCTATTTGTATCCCATCTGTTTTTGAGAAGTATTGCTAAGAGTTTATCAATTTTATTCTTTCAAAAAACTAGTTTTTAGTTTCATTGATCTTTGCTTTTGTTGTTGTTTTCTTTCTATATATTATTTCTGCTCTAAATCTTTATCATTTCCCTTTTCTAAATTTTTTTAATGTTTATTTACTATTTGAGTGACAGAACGAGGAAGGGCAAAGCAAGAGGGAGACACAGAATCTGAAGCAGACTCCAGGCTCTGAGCTGTCAACACGGAGCCCAACGCGAGGCTCAAACCCAGGAATTGTGAGATCATGACCTGAGCTGAAGTTGGATACTTAACCAACGGAGCCACCCAGGCGCTCCTATCATTTCCCTTTTTCTTCTGGCTTTGTATTTTATTTGCCACTGCTTTTCTAGCTTCTTTAGGTGTACAGGTAGGTTGTGTATTTTGGACCTTTCTTGCTTCTTGAGATAGACCTGAATTGCAATGTAGTTTCCACTTAGGACTGACATTGTTGCAACCCAAAGGGTGTTGATTGTCATGCTTTAATTTTCATTCGCCTCCGTATATTTATTTAATTTCTTCTTTAATATCCTGGTTACCCATTTATTCTTTAGCATGATGTTCTTTAACCTCCATGTATTTGAGGGATTTTCAAATTTGTTCTTGTGGTTGATTTCAAGTTTCATAGCATTGTGATCTGAAAATATGCATGGTACAATCTCAATTTTTTTGTGCCTGTTAATGACTGATTTGTGACCCTGTATGTGATCTATTCTGGAGAATATTCCATATGCACTTGAGAAGAATGTGTATGTGTATTATGTTGCTTTAGAATGAAATCTACTGAATATATCTGTTAAGTCCATCCAGTCCAGTGTGTCATTCAAAGCAATTGTTTCCTTGCTGATTTTTTGCTTAGATGATCTGTCCATTGTTGTAAATGGGGTATTAAAGTATCCTACTATTATGGTATTATTATCAATGAGTTCCTTTATGTTTGGAATTAATTGATTTATATATTTGGGTTCTCTTAAATTGGGGGCATAAATATTTCCAATTGTTAGATATCCTTGATCGTCTCCCTAATTATGATATAATTCCCTCCTTCATCTCTTGTTATAGTTTTTGTTTTATATCTAGTTGTCTGATATCAATATGGCTACTCTGGCTTTCTTTTGACATCCATTAGCATGAGAGATAGTTTTCCATTCTCTCACTTTCAATCTGCAGGTGTCCTTAAGTCTAAAATGAGTTCTTTGAGGGCAATATATAGATGTAACTTTTAAAAAATCCATTCTTATGCAATCTGTCTTTTGATTAGAGTACTTATTCCATTTAAATTCAGAGTGATTATTGAAAGATATGAATTTAGTGCCATTGTGTTACCTGTAGAGTTGGTGTTTCTGGTGATGTTCTCTCGTCCTTTGTAGTCTTTGTTGCTTTACTCTTCTTTCTTTTTCTCCACCCAGAGATTCCCCTTTAAAATTTCTTGCAGGGATGGTTTCAAGGTCACAAATTCATTAGTTTTTGTTTGGGAAAGTCTACCTCTTCTGTTATTCTGAATGACAGCCTTGCTAGATAAAGGATTCTTGGCTGCATTTTAGTCTATTCAGCATACTGAAAATTTCCTGCCACATTCCCTTCTGGCCTTCCAAGTTTCAGTGGACAGTTCTGCTACTAACCTGATGTCTACTCTTGTAGTTGAGGGACCTTTCATCCACATATGCTTTCAGAATTCTCTATTTTTGTATTTTGCAAGTTTCACTATGACATGTTGTGGTATTGACCTGTTTTTGTTGATTTTGAAGGGAGTTTTCTATGCCTCTTGGACTTTAATGCTTGTTTCCTTCCCAGATTAGTGAACTTCTCTGCTATAATTTGTTCAAATAAATCTTCTGTCTCTTTTTCTCACTGTTCTTCTTCTGGGTCTCTTATGATGCAGATATTATTTTGATTCAGGGAATCACTTATTTCTCTAATTCCCTCCTTGTGCTCTAGTAATTTCCTTTCCCTCTTTTTTTCAGCTTCATTATTTTCCATAATAGTTATCAACTATTTCACCTGTTCTCTACTCTCCTTCTTCAATCCTCATTGTCACTAAATCCATTTTATTGTGCATCTCAGTTATAGCATTTTAAAGTTCATCTTTACTAGTTCTTGGGTCTTTGTCTCTGCAGCAAGGGTTTCTCTGGTATCTCCTATGCTTTTTGTGAGCCCAGCTAGTAGTCTTATAACTGACTGTTGTCCTAATTTTTTTCTTCAGATACATTATTTCTGTTTTGAGCAAGTCCCTGTCTGTGATTTCTTCTTGAATTTTGTTTTTTTTTTTTTGGAGGAAGAATTCCTCCATATTATCATTTTGGCTAAGTTTCTCTCTTTTGTATATTTTAAAAGGTTTTTATGCTTCTTGCACCTGAGAGTACTACTATATTAAAAAAGGGTCATACACTGTCCAGGGACTGGCACTTCAGGAGGTGTTTCTGTTGTATGTTGTGTGCACTCTGCTTTTGTCTTTTGGCTTCTATTTCCCACTGATAAGTCCTCTGCAGGGATCCTCCTTGCTTGCAGTGGAGTGTTTGGACCTTTAAGTAAGTGTGCTTTGATATGTTTGATGAAGTAATCCTGGAAAAAAAAAAGTGGGGAATGCTGATTCAAAAAAAGAGGAAAGGAAAGCAAACAAGAAAAATAAAACATAAAATCAAAAATCTATAAGTCTATTTCCAAGAAAAAGAAAAGAAAAAAGAAAAAAAGCAGAATAAGAGGGGAATTAAAGCAAAAGAAGAGTAAAAATACCTGATCCAAAATTTTAAAAAGATAAAATTAAATGAAGAAAAAAAAAAACAAATAAGAAACTATTAGCCTGATTCAAAAAGAAAAAAAAAGATGGAAAAAAAGAAAAAGAGTAGTCTATTTGTGCCTGAGAGGTGCTGGCTGTGTTGATCTGGAGCAGAGGCCAGCTGTAGTGGCTCAGAGTCTGTCTTTCCCCAGTAAATAAACATTTGCCTGTCATGGAGTGGCAGGGTTTGGTGTACGTGGGTCCCATCTCCACTAAAGGCCACTGTGTTGTTCTGAAGTCCCACTGTGTTGGTTTTGGGAGGAAAAATGGTGCCACCCCAATCTCTCCACCCAGATCAGGGATCTCAACCCCCAGTGTTGAGGCAGCCCTCACATAATACCAAAGGCAGCTTGCCCTGCATCACAACTCTTCTGCATTTTTTTCTTTGGCATGCATCTGGGATTCAAAACCCAAAGGGTTAAAGGACCCAACAACTCATGGATCCACTCCCCTCCTCTGAAGTAGGGCCTCTCCACAACAATGATGAAAGGCTTTTGACTAGCACCTGTGGAATTTTTTGTCCTTTGGGAAACATTAAACCCTCTTTCAAAAGTACTCAAGGAAGGGGACTGTTCTTTCTCAGTGTACTCTGAAGATCTCTACACCACACTATGCACTCCCTCTATGCTAAAAGTGTCCACCACAGCTCTGCTCCAGAGAAACCATACACTTCCAAAACCTCAAGAGCTCCAAAAGCTGTTTGCAAAAAAGAACTGGGGCACTCAATACTTCTTACACCTCAGTCTTTGGTCCAGAGAGGTTTTCTTCTTGTGCTAACTTGATACCTCTCTCTTTCTCTCCCTTTTGTCTCTCTATGGAAAGTGTTCTATCATCTCCATGGTGCCACCGTTTTTCTCTCCCTCAATTCACATCCCACACCTCACACTGGCCAAGCTGTCTCCCTGTAACTGTGGATATTTTTTGCCACTCCGCAGATCGATTTTCTGAGTTTTAAGTAATCTGACTTCAACACAGCTGTGTTTCAGGGATGAGGAAAGCCCAGGGTCCCCTACTTCTCAGCCATCTTCACTCCTCCCCAAAATAAATATTCTTATTATATACACATGAACAATCTTGAGACTGCATTAGATGTTAGGTAAAAAAAAAAAGTCTTTAACATATTAGGGTTTAGGGATAGAGGGTGAAGGAGAATTGCAAGCAAGGTTTGCACTGTCAGTGCAGAGCCTGATGTGGGGCTCAAACTCATTAACCATGAGATTATAACCTGAGTCAAAATCAAGAGTTGGATGCTTAACCAACTGAGGCACAAGGTACCCAAAAAAACAAGACTTAACAAATTAGAGTAGACTGAAATTTTCCATATATATTTTCTAACAACAATGGTATGAAACAAGAAAGCAACAACAGTAAGATAACAGGGAAATTGACAAATACATTGAATTTAAAAATACAAATTTAAACAGTTACTGAGTATAGGAGGAAAACAAAATGGAATTTTAAAAATGTACAGTAAAGCAAAATTTAAAACACAAAATACCGAAATGTATGGGGTACATCAAAAGCAGAATGAAGAGAGAAGTTTATAACAATAAATAGCTACATTATAAAATAATCATGATCTCAAATAAAAAAGCCAGCATTACAAATCAAGGAAGTAAAAAAATAAATTAAACTCCATATTAACAGGATAAAAGGGAAATAATGGGACACCTGGGTGTCTCAGTTGGTTGAGCATTCAACTTCAACTCATGTCATCTCACACTTTGTGGGTTCAAGACCCACATCAGGCTCAGTGCTAACAGCCCAGAGCATGGATCTGCTTCAGATTCTGTCTGTCTCTGTCTGCCCCTCCCCTGCTTGTGCTCGAGCTCTCTCAAAAATAAAGCAGACTTTGAAAAGAGGAAGATGGTGGCAAAGGAGGACGCTGGGCTCACCTCGCGTCCTGCTGATCACTTAGATTCCACCTACACCTGCTTAAATAACCCAGAAATCCACCAAAGACTAGCAGGATGGAGTCTCCGGAACTGAGTTCAGACGAAAGGCCCACGGAAGAGGGTAGGAAGGGTGGAGAGGCAGTGCGTGCTACACGGACTGGCGGGAGGGAGCTGGGGCAGAAGGGTGGCCTTCCAGCCAAGCAGAGCCCCCGAGTCTGGCTTGCAAAAGCGGAGGGGCAAGAAGGAGTGTGTTCCCACAGCAAGCGGGACTTGATATCTGGAAGGTTATAAGTTAACAGCTGTGCTCAGAGAACGGGAAGGCTGGAGGACAACAGGAGGGAGAGTTGTTGAGCCCCGGATGACAGAGCTCAGCTTGGTGGGGAACAAAGGCGCTTGCCAGTGCCATCTCCCTCGCCCATCCCCCAGCCAAAATCCCAAAGGGAACCAGTTCCTGCCAGGGAACTTGCTTGCACCACGCAAACACCCAAGCTGTACTTCTGAGGATCCATCCCTCTGACGGTCTGACTCCCTCCAGGTGCCACAGGGCCCATCTGGAAGCGGGATCTCTGAAGGAAAAGCAAGCTGAGCTGGCCCCTCGTGCCCCTGTGTACATTGTGGATCCACCAGAGCTAATATGCCAGATCCCCAGCACCACAAGCCTGGCAGTGTGCAAGTAGCCCAGACGGGCCATGCCACCCCACAGTGAATCCCACTCCTAGGAGAGGGGAAGAGAAAGCACACACCAGTCTGACTGTGGCCCCAGCAGTGGGCTGGAGGCAGACATTAGGTCTAACTGCGGCCCCGCCCACCAACACAAGTTATTCAAGACAGCACAGGGGAAGTGCCCCTCGGTCCCGCACCACTCCAGGGATTATCCAAAATGACGAAATGGAAGAATTCCCTTCAGAAAAACATCCAAGAAATAACAACAGCTAACGAACTGATCAAAAATGATTTAAACAATATAACAGAAAGTGAATTTAGAATAACACATAAAACTAATCGCTGGGCTTGAAAACAGTATAAAGGACAGCAGAGAATCTCTTGCTACAGAGATAAAGGGACTAAGGAACAGCCAGGAGGAGCTAAAAAATGCTATCAACGAGCTGCAAAATAAAATGGAGACAACTACGGCTCGGATTCAAGAGGGAGAGGAGAGAATAGGTGAACTAGAAGATAAAATTATGAAAAAAAAGAATCTGAGAAAAAGAGAGATAAAAAAATCCAGGAGTATGAGGGGAAAATTAGAGAAATAACTGATGCACTAAAGAGAAATAATCTATGCATAATTGGTATTCCAGAGGAGGAAGAGAGAGGGAAAGGTGCTGAAGGTGTACTTGAAGAAATCATAGCTGAGAACTTCTAGGATCTGGGGAAGGAAAAAGGCATTGAAATCCAAGAGGCACAGAGAACTCCCTTCAGATTTAACTTGAATCGGTCTTCTGCACGACATATCATAGTGAAAATGGCAAAATACAAGGATAAAGAGAAAATTCTGAAAGCAGCTAGAGGTAAACGTGCTCTAACATATAAAGGGAGACCTATAAGACTCGTGACTGATCTCTCTACTGAAACTTGGCAGGCCAGAAAGGAATGGCAGGAGATCTTCAATGTGATGAACAGAAAAAATATGCAGCCGAGAATTCTTTCTCCAGAAAGTCTGTCATTTAGAAGAGAAGAAGAGATAAAGGTCTTCCCAAACAAACAAAAACTGAAGGAATTCGTCACCACTAAACCAGCCCTACAAGAGGTCCTAAGGGAGATCCTGTGAGACAAAGTACCAGAGACATCGCTACAAGCATGAAACCTACGGACATCACAATGACTTTAAACCCATATCTTTCTATAAGAGGACTGAATGTAAATGGACTAAATGCACCAACCAAAAGACATAGGATATCAGAATGGATAAAAAAACAAGACCCATCTATTTGCTGTCTATAAGAGACTCATTTTAGACCTGAGGACACCTTCAGATTGAGAGTGAGGGGATGGAGAACTATTTATCATGCTACTGGAAGTCAAAAGAAAGCTGGAGTAGCCATACTTATATCAGACAAACTAGACTTTAAATTAAAGGCTGGAATAAGAGATGAAGAAGGGCATTACATAATAATCACAGGGTCTATCCATCAGGAAGAGCTAACAATTACAAATGTCTATGCGCCGAATACAGGAGCCTCCAAATACATAAAAGAATTACTCACAAACATAAGCAACCTTATTGATAAGAATGTGGTAATTGCAGGGGACTTTAACACTCCAATTACAGAAATGGATACATCATCTAGACACACGGTCAATAAAGAAACAAGGGCCCGGAATGAGACATTGGATCAGATGGACTTGACAGATATATTTAGAACTCTGCATCCCAAAGCAGCAGAATATACTTTCTTCTCGAGTGCACATGGAACATTCTCCAAGATAGATCATATACTGGGTCACAAAACAGCCCTTCATAAGTATACAAGAATTGAAATCATACCATGCATACTTTCAGACCACAATGCTATGAAGCTTGAAATCAACCACAGGAAAAAGTCTGGAAAACTTCCAAAAGCATGGAGTTTAAAGAAAACCCAACTAAAGAATGAATGGGTCAACCAGGCAATTAGAGAAGAAATTAAAAAATATATGGAAACAAACGAAAATGAAAATACAACAATCCAAATGCTTTGGGATGCAGCAAAGGCAGTCCTGAGAGGAAAATACATTGCAATTCAGGCCTATCTCAAGAAACAAGAAAAATCCCAAATACAAAATCTAACAGCACACCTAAAGGAAATAGAAGCAGAACAGCAAAGGCAGCCTAAACCCAGCAGAAGAAGAGAAATAATAAATATCAGAGCAGAAATAAACAATATAGAATCTAAAA
>NW_024420424.1:4842076-4856014 GCF_014898765.1 Herpailurus yagouaroundi | reverse complement strand
TGTATGGAAACCAATTTGACAATAAATTTCATATATAAATAAAAAAAAATATATGGACTGCTTTGGATGGTATGGACACTTCAATAATATTACTTCAATTCATGTTCATAGAATACTTTGCCATTTGTTAGAACTGTCTTGTATTTCTTCATGAACGTTTTATGGTTATCAGAGTACAGGTGTCTTACTTCCTTGGTTAGATTTACTCCCAAATATTTTGTTTTTTAGTGAGACTGTAAGTTGAATTGATTCCTTAATTTCTCCCACTGTTACTTTATTATTAGTGTAAAGAAATGCAACAGATTTCAAAGGGCTAATGACCAAACTATATAAAGAACTTATGCAGCACAACACCAAAAACCAAATAATCTGAATACAAAAATGGGCAAAGGACTTGAATAGACATGTTTCCAAAGAAGACATACAGATGGTTAACAGACGTATAGTAAGATACTCAACATCATTAATCATCAGGGAAATGCAAATAGAACTCACGATATTGACCTCACACTTGTCTGAGTAAAAATTTAAAAGCAAGAAACAACAAATGTCAGCAAAGATGTGGCAAAAAGGGAAACTTCATCATTGTTGTTATAAATTCAAATTGGAGCAGCCACTGTGGAAAGCAGTATTGAGGTGCCTCAAAACTAAAGGATAGTAATATCACATGATCCAGTAATTCCACTACTGGATATTTACCCAAAGTACACAAAAATACTATTTCAAAAAGATATATTTATCCCTATGTTTATTACAGCATTTTTTACAGTAGACAAGATATTGAATAAAATCAAGTGTCCATCCATAGATGAATGGATAAAGAAGAGGTTATTTTATACACACACACATACACACACAGACACTGGATTTTACTCAGCCATAAAAAATGAGATCTTGCCATTTGCAACATGGATGGATCTAGAGTTTATAATGCTAAGTGAAATCAGTCAGACAGGGAAAGACAAATATCATGTGGTTTCACTCATATGTTGAATTTAAGAAACAAGACAAATGAACAAAGAAAAAAGAGACCAAAAAGCAGACTCTTAAGTACAAAGAACAAACTTGTGGTTGCCAGAGGCAAAGGGAGAGGAAAGATAGGTAAAGGGAATTAAAAATACACTTATTGTGATGAGCACTGATTAAGGAATATAATTATTAAATTATTATATTGTACACCTTAAACTGATATAACACTATATGTTAGCTATACTGGAATTAAAATTAAAAAGTTAGTAAAAAAAATTAAAAATTAAAAAATGTGAGCTGTATTATATAATGAATTTTCTTTTGCCCTAATGCTACAACCTCATTAAAATTTGTTTTTAATCACTTTAATTACTGTCTGTTTCTTTTTTAATTTGACACACTTGAATGCGATAACTAAAATAATGAAATTTATAGATACTAAAGTATAATAGAGGTTACCAAAGTCTTGGGGGAGAAAAGAATGGATGTTGTATAATACACGAGTTTCTCTTTGGGATGATGAAAAATTTTTTGAAATGGATAGTGTTCATAGTTTCACAGCATTGTAAATGTACTTAATGCCACTGAACTGTACACTTAAAAAATGTTAAACTTTATATTTTATCTCATGTATATTTTTACAAAGAATGACCACTTTCAACGGGTTCAGAAACAAATGAAATAATTTTTATTGTGCCAAATGACACCAATTTAAGCAACGAAACTAATTCTTATTAGATTATAACAAAAAATGAAACAAATATCCATAAATCAATATTAATACAAGGAGTTTAGTGAATGAATGAATTCATTAATTAATACAATGGAGAAGAAATAAATTTCTCTTACAGAAAAATTATAAATGAAATATAATGTAATCTGCTAATAATGGTTTGAACATAATTCCCCACATATTAACTTCCTTCCAAAGATTAAAATTTGGATGGGGCATCTGGGTGGCTCAGTCGGTTGAGTGTCAGACTTTGGCTCAGGTCATGATCTCGCGGTTTGTGAGTTTGGGCCCTGCATCAGGTTCTGTGCTGACAGCTCAGGGCCTGGTGCCTGCTTCAGATTCTGTTTCTCCCTCGCTTTCTGCCCCTCCCCTGCTCTCTCTCTCTCTCTCTATTTCTGTCTCTCTCTGTCTCTCTGTCTCTCTCTCTCTCTCTTTCTCAAAAAATAAACACTAATAAAAAGTTTAAAGTTTGGAAATGACAGAAAGTCACACTTTTTAGTGGAAAAACCTGATACCTCAGTCAAATGATGAATGTTAAAATCAATACTGATAAATTATCTTGACAATGTGTGTTCTTGATATTATATGGTAAAAAAGGTAGTTTGTTTTTATTACTTCCACTCAAATAACCTCTTTCTAACTGCAGTGGGTTGAATGTCAGCTGCCAATATGATGTTTAATTCCTCTCAGAAATTCACATGGATATGAATTTATTTGGAAAAAAAGCTCTTCAAAACTGTACATTAAGGATTTCTAGATGAGATCATTTTGGTGTAACTAGGTGGGGTGAAATCTATTAACAAATGTCCTTAAAATAGACACATAATAAAGAGAAAGAAATCCAAGTACTTCACTGAAGAAAGTCAACAATCCATAAAGGAGTGTAGAAGAAGGAAGGAGCAAAGAAAATCCATAGAAATAACCACCAAAAAACCCCATCAAAATGATAATAAATATATATCTCTTAACAATTACTTTTAACATAAATGGACTAAACACTTCAACCAAAATACGTAGGGTGAAAAAGTGATAAGAAACAAGACACAATTATATTCTGCTTACAAGAGACTCCTTTTAGACCTAGAAACACATGCATATTGAAAGTGAGGAAATGCAGAAATATTTATCATATAATGGATGTCAAAAGAAAGTCAGTGTAGCAATATTTACATTAGACAAAACGGACTTTTTAAAATTTTATTTATTTTGAGAGAAAGAGAACGTGTGTGTGTGGGGGGGAGTGGTATAGAGAGGGAGAGAGAAAGAATCCCAAGCAGGATCCACACTGTCAGTGCAGAGCCCGATGCATGGCTTGAACTCAGGAACCATGAGATCATGACCTGAGCTGAAATCAAGAGTTGGATGGTTAACTGACTGGGCCACCTGTGCGGTCCTAAAATAAACTTTAAAGCAAAGACTGTAATGAGAGACAAAGAAAGACATTATATAACAATAAAGGGGACAATCCAACAAAAGGATATAAGAATTGAAAATATTTATGCATGATACATGGTAGCACCCAAATATGTAAAAGAATAAATAGCAAATATAAAGGAAATAATTGGTAGTAATATAATAATAACAATAATAATAATAATGATGGATTTTAGCACCCCATTAACATCCATGAACAGATTTTTGAAAGAGAAAATCAACAGAATAGTGGCATATTAGTCCACAAAGCAAGTCTCCACAAATTCAAAAAATGTGAAGTCATATGCAACTTTTCTGACCACAATGCTATGAAGCTAGAAATCAACCACAAGAAAAATCTGGAAAGACTATAAATACATGGAGGTTAAAAAATTCTCTTTTTTAAAAAATATGTTCTTAAACAATGAATGTAATAACTAAGAAATCAACGAAGAAATAAAGAATTATACAGAAACAAATAAAAATGTAAACACAAAGTTCTAAAATCTTTATGATGCAAGAAAAGTGACTTCAAGAGGGAAGTTTATTGCAACAAAAGTCTATCTAAAGAAACAAGAAAAAAATCAAATAAATGATATAACCTTTCACATAAAGGAGTTAGAAAAATAACAACAGGGGCGCCTGGGTGGCGCAGTCGGTTAAGCGTCTGACTTCAGCCAGGTCACGATCTCGCGGTCCGTGAGTTCGAGCCCCGCGTCGGGCTCTGGGCTGATGGCTCAGAGCCTGGAGCCTGCTTCCCATTCTGTGTCTCCCTCTCTCTCTGCCCCTTCCCCGTTCATGCTCTGTCTCTCTCTGTCCCCAAAATAAATAAACGTTGAAAAAAAAATTAAAAAAAAAAAAAAGAAAAATAACAACAAACAAAACTGAAACCAGCAAAGAAAATAAATAAGAAGGATTAAAATGGAAATAAATGACATAGAAACATACAAACAAACAAACAAACAAATAGACAGGAACAATGAAACCAAGAGCTGGTTCTTTGAAAAGAACAATAAAATTGATAAATATTTAGCAACACTAATTTGAAAGAAAAAGGGGGACTCAAATAAACAAACTAATTAACGAGGATAAAGAACAAGCAACACCACAGAAACACAAACAACTATAACAAAGTATTATGAAAACCAACATGCCAACAAATTGGCCAACCTAGAGAGAATGCATAAATTCCTGGAAACATATAAACTAGCCAAACTGAACAGGAATAAGTAGAAAATTTGAACAGATCAGTCATCAGCAATGAAATTAAATTTATCATCAAACAACTCCCAAAAAACAGAAGTTCAGTCCCAGACAGTGTCACAGGTGAATTCTACCAAACATGTAAAGATGAGTTAATCATAGTCATCTCAAACTATTCCCAAGAGACAAGAGAAAGGAAAGTTTCCAAATTCATTCTATTAGGCCAGTATAACCCTGATAACCAAAACCAGATAAAGATACCACAAAAAAACAAAAACAAAAAAACAAAAACAAAAAAAACCCCACAACTCCAGCCCAATAACTCCAATGAATACACATAGAAAAATCTTCAACAAAATATTAGCAAATTTAATCCAACAATACCTTTTAAAAATCATACACCGTGATCAAGCGGTATTTTTTCCAGGGATGGAAGTGTGGTTCAATATTTGCAAAACAATAAATGTGATTTGTTACATCAGAGAAAGAATAAAATTATTAGGATCATTTCAATAGATGAATAAAAACATTTGACAAAACACAACATCCATTCCCAATAAAAACACTCAGCAAAGTAGGTCTAGAGGGAACATATCTTAAAATTATTAAAGGTCTTATATGAAAAACCTACAGCCAATATTATTCTCAATAATGAAAACCTGAGAGCTATTCCCCTAGTGTAAGAAAAAAGACAAAGATGGCCACTCTTAACACTTTTATTCAAAATAGTACTGGAAGTCCTAACCACAGCAATTAGACAACAAAAAGAAATTAAAGCATCCAAACTGGTAAAGAAGAAATAAAACTGTCACTATTTGCAGATGACATGATACTATTATAGAAACCCTTACACCACCCCCCCAAAAAACTTCTAGAACTGATAAATTCAGTCAAGTTGCAGAATACAAAATCAATGTACAGAAATCTGTTGCATTCCTATGCACTAATAAGCAAGCAGCCTAAAGAGAAATTAATAAAACAATATCATTTACAATTGTACCCAAAACAATAAAAATCTAAGGACAAACTTAACCAAAGAGATGAAAGACCTATACTCTGAAATCTATATAAAGTGATAAAAGAAATGCAAGAGGTTGCAAATAAATGAAAAGGCGTTCTATGTTTTTATGTTGGAATAACAAATATAGTTAATATTCTATACTACACAAAGAAATCTACATATTTAATGCAATCCTTATCAAATACCCACAGTATTTTTCACAAAATTAGAACAATCATAAAATTTGTATGGAAGCATAAAAGACCTTGAATAATACAAGAAATCTTGAAAAAGGAAAGCAAAGCTGGAAGTATCACAATCTCAGATTTGAAATTATACTACAAAGTTTTAATAATTAAAACAGTATGATACGGACACATAAATAGACTCATGAATTAATATAACAGAACAGAAAACCCAGAAATAAACTCACAACTCTATGGTCAATTAATCTTTGACAAAGCAGGAAAGAATATACAAGGAGAAAAAGACAAGTCTCTTCAACAAATGCTGTTGGGAAAACTGGACAGCCTCACACAAAAGAATGAAACTGGACCACTTTTTTTTGCACCAAAAACAAAAATGAATTCCAAATGGATTAAAGACCTAATCTGAGACGTGAAACCATAAAAATCTTAGAAGAGTACACAGGCAGTAACTTCTTTGACATCGGCCTTAGCAGCTTCTTTCTAGATATGTCTCCTGAGGCAAGGGAAACAAAATAAAAAATAAAGTACTGAGACTACATCAAAATTAAAAAGTTTATTCACAGTGAAGAAACAATCATCAAAACTAAAAGGCAACCTACAGAATGGTAGATGATATTTGCCACTGACATATACAATAAAGGGTTTGTAACCAAAATGTATGAAGAAATTATAAAATTAAACACCTAAAAAACAGTAAGTGTTGTCTAGGATGGAAAGAAAAGGGAATTTTTGTTCACTGTTGGTGGGCGAGTAAATTGGTACAGTTCCTGTGGGAAATAAGATGATGGTTCCTCAACAAATTATAAATATCTATCATATCATCCAGAAGTCCCACTTATGGGTATATATCTAGAGGAAATGAAATCACTTTTTTGTAAATATTCTGTATCTGAATGTGTATTATAATACTATTCACAATAGTCAAGATATAGAAACAACCTAAGCCTCCATGATAGATAACCTGGTAAAAAATTATATATGTGTATGTATGTGTGTATGATATATAAATATATATATTATAATTATAATTGTAATTATATATATATTATCCATATAGCAGAAAGAAATTGTATCACTTGTGACAGCATAGTTGTACCTTTAGAACAACATACTAAGTGAAATAAGTCAGAAATACAAATAATAGGAGCACTTGGGTAGCTTAGTCAGTTAAGCATCTGACTCTTGGTTTTGACTCAGGTCATGATCTCACAGTTTTGTGAGTTTGAGCCCTGCATTAGGCTCTGTGCTGACAGTGTGGAGCTTGTTTGGGATTCTCCATATCCCTTTCTCTCTGCCTCTCCCCCACTTGTGCTGTATCTGTCTCTCAAAATAAATAAATAAATTTAAAAATAAAAAAAAATACAGATAACATATGTTCTCACTTATCTGTGACAACAAAAAAGAACCTACGAAAAAGGAGTAGGATGGTGGTTGACAGGGACTGGGGTGGGGGGTCTGAGGTGGGAAGATCTTGGTCATAGCAAACAAACTATAAGGTGTATACATTCTCAGGCATCTAATATACAGCATGATGACAATAGTTAACAATATTGTATTATATGCTCAAAAGTTGCTAAGACAATGTATCTTAAGTGTTCTCATAACAAAAACAAAATGGCAATTATGTGAGGTCATGAAGGTCATAACCAACCTTTTTGTGCATTATATATACATGAAATTATCACATTGTACACCTTAAATTTGCACAATATTATATGTCAATTATATATCAGTAAAGCTGGTAAAAAAAAAAAAAAAGAATTATCAAGAGTGACATAAAAGCACCTAAGAATAGCATGGAGAGCCTGGGGAGATGGCAGAGTAGAAGAACCAACCCTAAGACACATCCTCACATGAATACAATTAGATAACACTCACATCGATGCAAATAACCAAGCTAATGACTCAAAGACTGGAAGAACAAAATCCTCAACTGAAGATACAAAAGAGACCGCATTGAAGAAAGTGAGGAGAGAGACATAGTTTGGGAGCAAAATGGACCATGGCAGGTATCTGATGTCATTGAGAAGAGCAAGAAACAGTCTATCTCATTAAGGAGAAAACACTAGGAAGACAAATCCCCATATCATTTGGCTTTGATACCAAGAGGGGCTAAATTTTGTGAGTTCTTACCAGCAACATGACTTAGAGAGCTTGGAATTTTAAAAATAAGCAGGCTCAGCTCTGGGAGAACCTGAAGGACATTATGATGCTGAGTCTCCCCTGTTAAAGAGACAACAGCTCAAGAACTACAGCATAGAAGGAACAGTTTGAAATATGTCTGGGGTACACAGGAGGGAGAGTTATTTATTCATCTCAGAGCATGTCATGGAGAGGCAGGGATTGCAGAGAAATTCCTGCAGGAACATAGAATCTGGCAGGTGCCATCTTCCTCCCCAACCTACTAGCATAAACACACTGTCACCTACAGGGACCAGTGCAGAGCCAACACTCACTACTAACTTGCTTACAAATGTCTCTGCCCACATGTGCTTTGGTAAATCCACCTTTCCCATTCACCATTGCCTCAGTCCCTGTGCTGAGTCCCCTCCCCAAGAACACTGGCACAAACCCTACCATCACAAACTCTCCAGACCATGCATTTTTCTGGGGCCACAGTTCTGTTGAAGCCAGGTATCATTCCACAAGCAGATAAGTGCCTAACTTATTAAAACATACCTTACCCTGGCTAGAATTAAACAATGCCCACAACAGGTAAAGGGAACCTCTGCTGGCAACTGGACTGAAAGAAAATTTGACGAGGACATAACAGCAGGGTGTAGGCAACACACATGTGAGAAGTCCCAGATCCTGGGGAACAAGGGATATACTGCATTTCAGGGCATCAATGGAGTTCTTCATAAGGCCATTACCTTCAAGAGCAAGAGATATATCTGAGTTTCCTAATACAGAGAAACAGACACAGAGAGTTACAACAAATGAAGGGACAGTGGAATATATCCCAAATTAAAGAACAACAAAGCACAGCAAATGAAATAACATAATATGCCTGACAGAGAATTTAAAGTAATGATCATAAAGATTCTCAATGGCCTTGAGAAGAATGCGGGACATCAGTGAGACCTTTACCAAAGAGATAAAAAAGAACCAACCAGAGATAAAGAATACAATAAATGAAATTAAACATATGCTTTATAAAAAAAAAATAGCAGGTTTGAGGAGGCACAGGAATTAATTAAAGACCTGGAAGACAGTAATGGAAACCTATCAGGATGAGCAAGTGAGACCAAAAATAATTATGAAAATTGAAAATAGACATAAGGAACTCTGTGACTGCATTCAGCATAATAACATTCACAGTACAGAAATCCCATAAGAAGAAGTAGGGGAAAGGACAGAAAATTTATTTGAAGAAATATTAGCTGAAAACTTCCCAAATCTGGGGAAGGAAACAGATATCCAGATTTAGGAGCATAGAGACTCACAACAAAATCAACACAATGAGGTCCACAGCAAGACACATAGTAATTATAATGGCAAAAGTAGGTGATAAAGAAAAAAATTTTTAAAGCACCAGGAGAAAAATAAATAAATAAAAGCACCTAGAAAAAATAACAAAGCACTTACATACAAGGGAAACCCCACAAAGCTAGCAGGGGATTTTTCAGCAGGAAATTTGCAGGAAAAAAAGGGAATGGTATGATATACTCAAAGTGTTGAAAGGGAAAAATCTTCAGCCAAGAATACACTATTCAGCAAGGCAATCAGTCAGACAGAAGAAGATATAAAAATTACTCAGACCAAAAAAAAAAAAAACCAAAAAAACAAACAAACAAAAAAACAATGAAAAGCGTTCCATACCACTAAGTAAGCCCTACAAGAAATATTAAATGGGATTCTTGGAGTGTAAAGAAAATATAAGTAAGGGTATGAAAAGTAAACACATAAAAGCTGTAAAAATAAATAAGCAGTGTAAATCAACCAAGTGATTCACATTACTTTAAATGTCAAAGGACTAAATGTTCTAATCAAAAGACATAGGGTGGCTAACTTGAAGAAAAGACAAGACCCATCTATATGGTGCCTACAAGAGACTCATTTCAGACCCAAAAACCCCTGCATATGGAAAGTGAGGGGATCGAGAAGCATGTTTGATGCAAATGTATGACAAAAGAAAGCCAGAGTATCATTACTTAAAGAAAATAGACTTTAAAGCAAAGACTGCAACAAGGAAAAAGAATAGTATATAATAGTAAAGCAGACAATCAACCAAGAAGATAAAATAATTTTATCATGCACTCAACATGAGAGCACCCAAATACATAAAACAGTGGATAACAAACATAAAGGAATTAATCCACAGTACTACAATCTTATTAGTACGGGACTTTAACATTCCACTTTCACTGATGGACAGGTCATACAAACAGAAAACCAATGAAGAAACAGTGGCTTTGAATGACACACTGGAACAGATGGACCTAACAGATATATTCAGAAGATTTCATCATAAAACAGCAGAACATACATTGTTTTCAAGTGAACATGAAACATTCTCCAGATTAGATCACATATTAGGCCACAAAACAAGTGTCAACAAATTCAAAAGATTGAAGTTATAACATGCATCTTTTCTGATCACAGTGTTATCGAACTAGAAGTTAACAACCAGAAAAAATACGGAAAGACCACAAATACATGAAGGTTAAATTGCATACTACTAATCAATGAATCACTCAAGCAGGAAATTAAAAAATACATGGAAACAAATAAATATGAAAACACAACAGTCCAAAATCTTTGGGGTGAATCAAAAGCAGTTCTAAGAGGGAAGCTGATAGCAATACAGGCCTACTTATCAAATAAACAACCTAAGCTTACACTTAGCCACTCTTTAGAGAGCTGGAACAACTGCCAAAACCCAAACTCAGCAGAAGAGAGGAAATAATATGGATTAGAGCAAAAATAAAACTATAAAAGTTAAAATAAACAGTAAAACAGATCAATGAAACCAGGAGCAGTTTCTTTGAACAGATTAAAAAAATTCATATACATCTAGCCAAACTCATCTAAAAATAAGAGCGAAAACTAGAAGAAACATAATGAAAAAAGGAGATATAACAACTGACACCACAGAAATGTCAAGGATTATAAAAGAATATTATGAAATAATGTATGACAATAAATTGCCCAATTTAGAAAAAAATGGATGAATTGCTAGAAATATGCAACCTACCCAAAATGAAGCAGGAAGACATCAAAATTTTGATCATACCAATTACAGCAGGGAAATTAAATAGGTGATCAAAAAAAAAACCCAACCAAAAAAAAAAAAAGTCCAGGAGAAGACAGTTTCATTGGGGATTTCTATCAAAAATTTAAAGAAGAATTAATACCTATTCTTCTCAAAATATTCAAAAAAAAGGACAGAACAGATCCAAATTTGTTCTATGATATCCTGATAACAAAACTAGATAAAGGCACTAAAAAAAAAAAAAGAAAGAAAAGAAAAGAAAAACAACCAACCAAACAAACAAACAAAAAAAACTATAGGCTAGGCCAATATCTCTGGTGAACATAGATATAAAAATCCTCAACAAAATATTAGCAAAATGAATCCACTAATACATTAAAAAAATTACTCACTATGATCAATTGGGATTAATTACCAGATGCAAGCGTGGTTCAATACTCACAAATCAATCAATGTAATACATCACATCATTGAGATAAAGAATAAGAACCATATGACCATTTCAATGGTTTCAGAAAAAGCATTTGACAAAGTACAACATTCATTGATAATAAAACCTCAAAAATGTATGGCTAGAGGGAATAATACTTCAACATAATAAAGGTCACATATGAAAAACCCACAGCAAACATCATCATCCCTAATAAAAACAGTGCTTTTCCTTTAAGATCAGGAACAAGACAGGGATGTCCACTCACCACTGTTATTCAACATAGTATTGGAAGTCTTAGCCTCAGCAATCAGACAACAAAAAGGAATAAAAGGCATGCAAATTGGCCAGGAGGAGGTCAAACTTTAACTTTTCGCAGATGACATGATACTCTATATGGAAAACCCAAAATATTCCACCAAAAAAAAACTGCTTGAACTGATCCGTGAATTCATCAAAGTCACGGGATATAAAATCAATGAACAGAAATCAGTTGCATTCCTATACACCAATAATGAAGCATCAGAAAGAGAAATCAAGGAACTGTTCCATTTACAATTGCACAAAAACCATAAAATACATAAGAATAAATCTAACCAAAGAGGTGAAATATCTATACACTGAAAACTGTACAAAGCTTATAAACGAAATTGAAAAAAGACACGAAAAAACTGGGAAAGTATTCTATGCTCCTGGATAGGAAGAACAAATATTGTTAAAATGTCAATACTACCCAATACAGTCTATATATTCAATGCAATTCCTATCAAAATAACACCAGCATTCTTCACAGAACTAGAAAAAACCTAAACTTTGAAAGGAAGCAGACAAGACCCCAAATAACCAAAGCAATCTTGAAATAGAAAACCAAAACTGAAGGCATCACAATCCCGGACTTCAAGCTATATTATAAAGCTGTCATCATCCGAGGGAAGATGGCGGCGTAGGAGGACGCTGGGCTCACCGCGCGTCCTGCTGATCACTTAGATTCCACCTACACCCATCGCTTCTCGGCCTTTTGGCTAAGATCAAGTGTAGATTCCACCTACACCTGCCTAAATAACCCAGAAACCGCCAGAGGATTAGCAGAACAGAGTCGCCGGAGCCAAGCGCAGACGAGAGGCCCACGGAAGAGGGTAGGAACCACGGCAAGGTGGTGCGCGCTCCACGGACAGGCGAGAGGGAGCCGGGGCAGAGGGGCGGCTCGCCGGCCAAGCAGAGCCCCCGAGTCTGGCTTGCAAAAAGCGGAGGGGCCTGACGACTGTGTTCCGACAGCAAGCGCGACTTAGCGGCTGGGAGGTCATAAGTTAACAGCTCTGCCCAGAAGGCGGGAAGGCTGGAGGACAAAGGGAAGGAGAGCTGCTGAGCCCCCTGATGACAGCGCTAGGTTTGGTGGGGAACAAAGGCGCTCGCCAGCACCATCTCCCCCACCCATCCCCCAGCCAAAATCCCAAAGAGAACCAGTTCCTGCCAGGGAACTTGCTCCCTCCTCGCAAACACCCAACTCTGAGCTTCTGCAGAGCCAAAACACCAGCAGTGGATCTGACTCCCTCCTGCTGCCACAGGGCCCCTCCTGAAGTGGATCACCTAGGGAGAAGCAAGCTAAGCCTGCCCCTCCTGCCCCTGTGCACCTTGCCTACCCACCCCAGCTAAGACGCCAGATCCCCAGCATCACAAGCCTGGCAGTGTGCAAGTAGCCCAGACAGGCCACCCCACCCCACAGTGAATCCCACCCCTAGGAGAGGGGAAGAGAAGGCACACACCAGTCTGACTGTGGCCACAGCGGTGGGCTGGGGGCAGACATCAGGTCTGACTGTGGCTCCGCCCACCAACTCCAGTTATACACCACAGCACAGGGGAAGTGCCCTGCAGGTCCTCACCATGCCAGGGACTATCCAAAATGACCAAGCGGAAGAATTCTCCTCAGAAGAATCTCCAGGAAATAACAACAGCTAATGAGCTGATCAAAAAGGATTTAAATAATATAACAGAAAGTGAATTTAGAATAATAGTCATAAAATTAATCGCTGGGCTTGAAAACAGTATGGCTGACAGCAGAGAATCTCTTGCTACAGAGATCAAGGGACTAAGGAACAGTCACGAGGAGCTGAAAAACGCTTTAAACGAAATGCATAACAAAATGGAAACCACCACGGCTTGGATTGAAGAGGCAGAGGAGAGAATAGGTGAACTACAAGATAAAGTTATGGAAAAAGAGGAAGCTGAGAAAAAGAGAGATAAAAAAATCCAGGAGTATGAGGGGAAAATTAGAGAACTAAGTGATACACTAAAAAGAAATAATATATGCATAATTGGTATCCCAGAGGAGGAAGAGAGAGGGAAAGGTGCTGAAGGGGTACTTGAAGAAATAATAGCTGAGAACTTCCCTGAAGTGGGGAAGGAAAAAGGCATTGAAATCCAAGAGGCACAGAGAACTCCCTTCAGACGTAACTTGAATCGATCTTCTGCACGACATGTCATAGTGAAACTGGCAAAATACAAGGATAAAGAGAAAATTCTGAAAGCAGCAAGGGGTAAATGTGCCCTCACATATAAAGGGAGACCTATAAGACTCGTGACTGATCTCTCTTTTGAAACTTGGCAGGCCAGAAAGAATTGGCACGAGATTTTCAGTGTGCTAGACAGAAAAAATATGCAGCCAAGAATCCTTTATCCAGCAAGTCTGTCATTTAGAATAGAAGGAGAGATAAAGGTCTTCCCAAACAAACAAAAACTGAAGGAATTTGTCACCACTAAACCAGCCCT
>NW_024420424.1:4818174-4837076 GCF_014898765.1 Herpailurus yagouaroundi | reverse complement strand
CTGGGCTCACCGCGCGTCCTGCTGATCACTTAGATTCCACCTACACCTGCCTAAATAACCCAGAAAACCACCAGAGGATTAGCAGAACGGAGTCGCTGGAGCCAAGTGCAGACGAGAGGCCCACGGAAGAGGGTAGGAACCACGGCAAGGCGGTGCGCGCTCCACGGACTGGCGGGAGGGAGCCGGGGCGGAGGGGCGGCTCGCCGGCCAAGCAGAGCCCCCAAGTCTGGCTTGCAAAAAGCGGAGGGGCCTGACGGACTGTGTTCCGACAGCAAGCGCGACTTAGCGGCTGGGAGGTCATAAGTTAACAGCTCTGCTCAGAAAGCGGGAAGGCTGGAGGACAAAGGGAAGGAAAGCGGCTGAGCCCCCGGACGACAGAGCTCAGTTTGGTGGGGAACAAAGGCGCTCGCCAGCGCCATCTTCCCCGCCCATCCCCCAGCCGAGAATATTTTTCAACCCCCAGAAGGTTGAAACTAGACCACTTTCTGACACCATTCACAAAAATAAACTCAAAATGGATAAAGGACCTGAATGTGAGACAGGAAACCTTCAAAACCTTAGAGGAGAAAGCAGGAAAAGACCTCTCTGACCTCAGCCGTAGCAATCTCTTACTCGACACATCCCCATAGGCAAGGGAATTAAAAGCAAAAGTGAATTACTGGGACCTTTTGAAGATAAAAAGCTTCTGCACAGCAAAGGAAACAACCAACAAAACTAAAAGGCAACCAACGGAATGGGAAAAGATATTTGCAAATGACATATCGGACAAAGGGCTAGTATCCAAAATCTATAAAGAGCTCACCAAACTCCACACCCGAAAAGCAAGTAACCCAGTGAAGAAATGGGCAGAAAACATGAATAGACACTTCTCTAAAGAAGACATCCGGATGGCCAACAGGCACATGAAAAGATGTTCAGCGTCGCTCCTTATCAGGGAAATACAAATCAAAACCACACTCAGATATCACCTCACGCCAGTCAGAGTGGCCAAAATGAACAAATCAGGAGACTATAAATGCTGGAGAGGATGTGGAGAAATGGGAACCCTCTTGCACTGTTGGTGGGAATGCAAATTGGTGCAGCCACTCTGGAAAGCAGTGTGGAGGTTCCTCAGAAAATTAAAAATAGACCTACCCTATGACCCAGCAATAGCACTGCTAGGAATTTATCCAAGGGACACAGGAGTACTGATGCATAGGGGCACTTGTACCCCAATGTTCATAGCAGCACTCTCAACAATAGCCAAATTATGGACAGAGCCTAAATGTCCATCAACTGATGAATGGATAAAGAAATTGTGGTTTATATACACAATGGAATACTACGTGGCAATGAGAAAAAATGAAATATGGCCTTTTGTAGCAACGTGGATGGAACTGGAGAGTGTGATGCTAAGTGAAATAAGCCATACAGAGAAAGACAGATACCATACGGTTTCACTCTTATGTGGATCCTGAGAAACTTAACAGGAACCCATGGGGGAGGGGAAGGAAAAAAAAAAAAGAGGTTAGAGTGGGAGAGAGCCAAAGCATAAGAGACTGTTGAGAACTGAGAGCAAACTGAGGGTTGATGGGGGGTGGGAGGGAGGAGAGGGTGGGTGATGGGTATTGAGGAGGGCACCTTTTGGGATGAGCACTGGGTGTTGTATGGAAACCAATTTGACAATAAATTTCATATATAAATAAAAAAATAAATAAAAATAAATAAAAAAAATAAAATCTTTGGTTAAGTTTTTTCCTAGGTATTTTATGTTTCTTGGTGCAATTGTGAATGTGATCAGTTTCTTTATTTCTCTTTCTATTGCTTCATTATTGATATATAAAAATGCATCCGAGTTCTGTACATTGATTTTGCACCCTGCGACTTTGTTGAATTCATGTATCAGTTCTAGCTATGTGACAATGAGAAAGAATGAAATATGGCCTTTTGCAGCAACATGGAAGGAACTGGAGAGTGTTATGCTAAGTGAAATAAATCAGGCAGAGAAAGACAGATACCATATGTTTTCACTCCTATGTGGATCCTGACAAAGTTAACAGAAGACCATGAGGGACGGTAAGGAAAAAAAAAAAGGTTAGAGAAGGAGGGAGCCAAAACATAAGAGACTCTTAAAAACTGAGAACAGGGGCCCCTGGTGGCGCAGTCGGATAAGTGTCCGAGTCCAGCCAGGTCACGATCTCGGGGTCCGGGAGTTCGAGCCCCGCGTCAGGCTCTGGGCTGATGGCTCAGAGCCTGGAGCCTGTTTCCGATTCTGTGTCTCCCTTTCTCTCTGCCCTTCCCCCGTTCATGCTCTGTCTCTCTCTGTCCCAAAAATAAATAAAAATGTTGAAAAAAAATTAAAAAAAAAAACTGAGAACAGACTGAGGGTTGATGGGGGGTGGGAGGGAAGGGAGGGTGGGTGAAGGGTATTGATGAGGGCACCTGTTGAGATGAGCACTGTGTGTTGTATGGAAACCAGTTTGACAATAAATTTCATATTTAAATAAATTAAACCACTTGGGAAAAGTAAAAAATAAAAAGAAAGAAAGAAAGAAAGTGGTAGCGGTTGCTTGGGCAATTTTTCTGTTTTCAGATATTTTTTCTCTGAGAATTCTTCAACGCATGTAGGAAAATTTATACTTTGTCACACATACTGGTGAACTGGATTAAAAAATGTTATTAGAGATTTTGTTGGGGTCTGATTATGGAAGGAATGTGCTTTAATATTTAAGGAAAATATAAAATACAAAGAAGAATAAAACATTATCTATCATTTTTCAAACAAATAAAAATAAAAATAGAACTTCCCTATGACCCAGAAATAGCGCTGCTAGGAATTTACCCAAGGTATACAGGAGTGCTAATGCATAGGGGCAGTTTTACCCCAATGTTTATAGCAGCACTTTCAACAATAGCCAAATTATGGAAAGAGCCTAAATGTCCATCAAATGATCAATGGATAAAGTAGCTGTGGTTTATATATACAATGGAATAGTACTTCGCAATGAGAAAGAATAAAATCATGCCATTTTCAGCAACGTGGATGGACCTGGAGGATGTTATTCTAAGTGAAACAACCAGTAAGAGAAAGACAGATATCATTTTTTCACTCATATGCATATCTTGAGAAAATTAACAGAAGACCTTGGAGGAAGGGAAGGGGAAAATAGCTACAGAGAGGGAGGGAGGTAAACCATAAGAGACTCTTAAATACAGAGAACAACCTGAGGGTTGATGGGGGGGTGGGGTGGGACAGAAGGTAAAGTGGGTGTTGGACATTGTGGAAGGAGCTTGTTGGGATGAGCACTGGATTTTGTATGCAAGCCAGTTTGACAATAAATTATACTGAAAGAAAGAAAGAAAGAAATAAAGAAAGAAAGAAAGAAAGAGAAAGAGAGAAAGAAAGAAAGAATTCATTGATAGAAATACAATAATGGTAGGGGACATTAACACCTCACTTACAACAATGGACACACCATATAGAAGAAAATCAACAAGGAAACAATGACTTTGAATGACATACTGGACCAGATGGACTTAACAAATATTTTCAGATATTTCATCCTATAGCAGCAGAATATGTATTCTTTTCAAGTGCACATGGGACATTCTCCAGAATAGACCACATACTGGGTCATAGATCAGGCCTCAACAAGTATACAAAGACTAAGATCAAACCATTATATTTTGGGACCATAATGTTATGAAACTTGAAGTCAACCACAAGAAAAAATTGGGAAGATCACAAGTACATGAGGGTCAAAGAAAATCCTACTAAAAATGAATGGGTTAACGTGGAAATTTAAGAAGAAATAAAAAAATACATACAAAGAAATAAAAATGAAAACATGACAGTCCAAAATCTTTGGGATGCCGCAGAAGTGTTCAAGGTGGAAACATAGGCCTACACCAAGAAGCAAGAAACGTCTCAAACGTACAAGATACACTTACAACTAAAGAAGCTGGAAAAGGAATAGCAAATAAGGCCTAAAGTCATCAGAAGAAGGAAAATAATAAAGATTAGAACAGAAATAAATGATATAGAATCAAACAAACAAACAAAAAACCCAGAGGAGCAGATCAATTAAACTAGGAGCTGGTTCTTTGAAATAATTAATAAAATTATAACCCCCAAGCCAGGTTTATCAAAAAGAAAAGACAAAAGACCCAAATAAAATCATGAATGGAGGAGGAGTTAAGATGGAAGAGGAGTAAGGAGACTTTAAGCTTCTCTGATCCCTTGAACACAGCTGGATAGCACATCATTCTGAACACCAAAGAAACCAATCAGAGGTCTAATAGAACAAAAACTGCAAGACTACGTGCACAAAAGCAACTATGTTTTGGAAGGTAGGAGGTGGAGATAGTTTAATGGGGAAGGTATTGCTCTGGAATATGCCCATGGGGAGCGAGTCAGTTTACGGAGGTTACCACAAAGTAGTATAAGCAGCAGAGCTCAAAAATCTGAATTTTTAGCAGTCCAGTACCATTAGGGAAGTGCCTGGCTTGAAGGTGTTCAAGTGGTGAAGCAGAGCAGAATCCCATGAGTGACAGCGTGCTCTGAGGATACCTGGGTCACAAGGAACAGCGAGGGCCTACACCATGGAAATCCCTAATACTTGGAGTTTTGAAACTCACGTGCCTGAGATAAGTGTGGACACAGGCAAGGTAAACGTGGGGTTCTGATGGAAACTGGAGACACAAGGCAGGTGATTAATTGTTCTTCTGTGAGGTTTCCCTGAAGAGTGAGGGGCACAAACTTTCAGCTCCAGGGATATAGAGGTGGTGCTGACAAATTTATTTCGCCCTTTAGAGCTGAAAGTTTTCAGGGAATAAAACAGTGCCACCTAGTGGATGCCAGGGCTGCTCACATCAAGCCCTGCTCCCACATCCCAGAGAAGTATTTCCATTGTAACAAGTCAGCCTGAGCCTCAGCTCAGTAGGCTCCTTCCATAAGACCAGCACAACAAACTCACTTGCACCAAGTCAAGTACCAAGGACTTCAGCTCTAGGGGAAATACTACCTAACTTCCATTTTACTTCTATTCTTTATTATTATTAT
This sequence comes from Herpailurus yagouaroundi, assembly GCF_014898765.1. Classification (NCBI taxonomy): domain Eukaryota; kingdom Metazoa; phylum Chordata; class Mammalia; order Carnivora; family Felidae; genus Herpailurus; species Herpailurus yagouaroundi. The sequence continues at coordinate 4,832,035 of NW_024420424.1, read as the reverse complement.
TATATTTTCATTTGTATTCTTATTTTTTCAATTCCTTTTTTTATTTTCTACTATCATTATTTTTATTTTTATATATAGATTATTATATTTAAATATTCATTCTTTTATTTTTATTTTATTATCTTTTGGTTTTATTTTATTTTATTTTATTTTATTTTATTTTATTTTATTTTTACTTTATTTTTGGATGTAGACTCCTTTAACAAGCAGCCAAAGCAACACCCAGGACCTAGTTTTTATTTTTTTCTTTGTTGTTTTTTTTTTTCTTCTTTTCTTTTCTGGACAAAATGATGAGATGGAGAAATTCACCACAAAAGAAAGAATAGGTAGTAGAACTCATGGCCAGGAATTTAATCAACACAGTTATAAGTAAGATGTCTGAACTAGATTTTAAAACCATGATTTTAACGATACTAGCTAGGGTTGAAAAAAGCCTAGAAGACACCAGAGAATAACTTTCTACAGCGATAAAAGAAGTAAAATCTACTCAGGCTGAAATAAAAAAAATGTTATAACTGAGTGGCAATCTTTAATGAATGCCATGATAATGAAGATGGATGAGACAAAGCAGCAAATTACTAATATAGAATATAAAATTACAGAAAATAATGAAGCAGAAAAGAAGGGGGACAACAAAGTCAGAAGGTCACAAGGAAGATGTAGAGAACTCAGGGACTTATGAAAGAGGAATAAACTTCACACAATAGAAGTCTCAGAAGACAAAGAGAAAGAAAAAGGGGCAGAGGTTTATGTGACCAAATTATAGCTGAAAACTCCCCTAATCTGAGGAAGGACACAAACATGAAAATTGAGGAAGTACAGAAAACTCCCAATAAATTCAACAAAAACTGACCGTCACCAAGGCATATCATACTCAAATTCACAAAACACGCAGACAAGGAAAAAATCATGAAAGAATCATGGAAAAAATTCTTTAACCAAAAATGAAAGACATTATCAGATTCACAACAGATCTTTACACAGAAATTTGGCAGGCCAGAAAGGAGTGTGTTAAATGGAAAAAAAAAAAAAACAAACCATGCAGCCAAGCATTTTATATCCAGCAAGGCTGTTATTAATAAAAGGAGAGATAAAGAGTTTCCAAAACAAACAAAACTCTATGAGTTTGTGACCATTAAACATGCCCTGGAAGAAATTTTAAGGGGGACTCTTTGAGTGGGGAAAAAAATTACCAAAGCAAAAGAGACAAAAAGAACCAGAGAACAAGACCAGAAGCATCAACTCTACATACACCACAATGCCACTAAATTAATATCTTTTAATAATCACTCTGAATGTAAATGGACCAACTGATCCAATTAAGACAAAGAGTATCAGAATGGATGAAAAAACAACAACAACAAGATTCATCTATATGTTGCCTACAAGAGACTCATTTTAGACATAAAGGCACCTGCAGGTTGAAAGTGAGGAGATAGAAAAGTATCTATCATACTAATGGACATCAAAAGAAAACCAGAGTAGCCATATTTGTATCAGACAAATGAGATTATAAACCAAAGACTGTAACAAAAGAAGCACATTATATCATAACTAACGGGTCTATTCATCAAGAAGATATAACAATTGTAAATATTTATGTCCTCAACCTGGGAGAACACAAATATATAAATCATCTAATAGAAAACATAAGGAAACTCATGATAATAATATCATAATAGCAGGGGACTTTAAAAAAACACAGCAATGGACTGATCATCTAAGCAGAAAATCCACAAGAAAATAATGACTTTGAATGACACACTGGACCAGAGGGACTTAACAGAAATATTCAGAACATTTCATCATAAAGAAACAGAATACACATTCTTTTCTAATGCACATGGAACATTCTTCAGAATACATCACATGCTGGATCACAAATCAGGCCTCAAAAAGTGCAAATAGATCAAGATCATACAATGCATATTTTCAGACCAAGATGCTATGAAACCTGAAGTCAACCACAAGAAGAAATATGGAAGGACCACAAATATTTGGAGGTGAAATAATATCCTATTAAAGAGTGAATGGCTTAAACAGGAAATTAAAGAATAAATTTAAAATTACATGGAAACAAATGAAAATGAAAACATGACTATCCAAAACTTTTGCGGTGCAACAAAGGCAGTCATAAGAGGGAAGTATATAACAATCCAAGTCTTCCTAAAGAAGGAATATATGTCTCAAATAAGTAACTATAACCTGACACCTAAAGGAGCTAGAAAAATAACAGCAAATAAAGCCCAAAACCAGGAAAAAAAAGAGGAAAAAATAGAGATTAGAGTGGAAATCAATTATATTAAATTAAAAAAAAAATCAGTAGAACAGGTCAATGAAACTAGAAGATGGTTCTTTGAAAGAATTAACAAAATTGATAAACCCATAACAAGAATTTTCAAAAAAAAAAAAAAAAGGTAAGGTCCCAAATACAAATAAATAAAATCATGAATGAAAGAGATGAAATTACAACCAACATTGCAGAAATATAATTATATGATATAATGAGCAATTATATGCCAAAAAATTGGGAAATTTAGAAGAAATCAGTAAATTTCTAGAAACATATAAACTACCAAAAGTTAACCAGGAGGAAATAAAATATTTGAACAGACTCATATCCTGTAAAGAAATTGAATCAATAATCCAAAATCTCCCATCATTCAAGAGTCCAGGGCTGGATGGCTTCCCAGAGGTATTCTACTAAACATTTAAAGAATACTTAATACCTATACTTTTAAAAATGTTCAAAAAATAGAAACGGAAGGAAAACTTTCAAAATCATTCTATTAGGCACGCATTATCTCGGCTCCAACATCAGACAAATACCCCACTAGAAAAAGAGAATTAAACACCTATTTCCCTGATGAACAATGGATGCAAAAATTCTGAACAAGATACTGGAAAATCGAATCCAACAATCCATTAAAATAATTATTCATCATGGGGCGCCTGGGTGGCGCAGTCGGTTAAGCGTCCGACTTCAGCCAGGTCACGATCTCACGGTCCGTGAGTTCGAGCCCCGCGTCGGGCTCTGGGCTGATGGCTCAGAGCCTGGAGCCTGTTTCCGATTCTGTGTCTCCCTCTCTCTCTGCCCCTCGCCCGTTCATGCTCTGTCTCTCTCTGTCCCAAAAATAAATAAACGTTGAAAAAAATTTAAAAAAAATTATTATTCATCATGATCAAGTGGGGTTTATTCCTGGGCTGCAGGGCTGGTTCAATATTCACAAATCAAACAACGTGATGAACTACCTTAATAAAAGAAAGTATAAGAAACATATGACCCTCTTAATAGTTGCAAAACAATCATTTGACAAAATACAGCATCCATTTTTGATAAAAACCCTCAAGAAAGTATGGACAGAAGGAACATACCTAAACATAATAGAAGCCATATATGGAAGACCCACAGTCAATATCATCCTCAAAGGGGAAAACATGAGAGCTTTTCCCCTAAGATCAGGAATACAAGGATGTCCACACTCACCACACCATAGTACTTGAAGTCCTAGCCTCAGTAATCAGACAACAAAAAAGAACAAAAGGCATCCAGATCAACAAGGAAGAAGTCAAGTTCTCACTCTTACTAGAGGACATGATAGTATACTTGGGAAATCTGAAGGACTCTACCCCAAAATTGCTATAATTGATATGTCAATTCAGCAAAGTTGCAGGATATAAAATCAATGTGCAGCAATATTTCTATACACCAATATTGAAGCAGCAGAAAGAGAATTCATAGAATTGATCCCTTTTAAAATTGCACCAAAAATCATAAAACACCTAGGAATAAACTTTACCAAAGAGGTAAAAGATATGTATGCAGAAAACTATAGAAAATTTATTAAAGAAATTGAAGAAAACAAAAAGAAATGGAAAAACATCCCATGCTCATGGATTGAAAGAACAAATACTGTTAAAAGGTCAACACTACCCAAAGCAGTCTACACATTTAATGCAATCCCTATCAAAATACTACCAGAATTTTTCACAATGCTGGAACAACTAATGGTAAAATTTGCATAGAACCATAAAAGACACCAAAGAGCCAAAGTAATGATTAAAAAGAAAACTAAAGCTGGAGGCATCACATTTCTGCACTTCAAGATGTATTACAAAGCTGTAATCATCAAGACAGTATGGTATTGACACAAAAACAGACACTCAGATCAATGGAACAGAATATAGAACCCAGAAATGGATCCACAAATGTATGGCCAACTAATCTTTGACAAAGTAGGAAGGAATATCCCATAGAAAAAATACAGTCTATTCAATAAATGGTGTTAAGAAAACTGGACAGCAACATGCAGAAGAATGAAACTTGACCACTTTCTTACACCACGCACAAAAACAAATGAAAAATGGATTTCACCTAAATGAAAGACGGAAAACCATCAAAATCCTAGAGGAGGAAAGAGGCAGCAACCTCTTTGACCTTGGCCACAGCAATGACTTACTAGACATGACTGTGGAGGCAAGGGAAACAAAAGCAAAAATAAACTACTGGGACCTCAGCAAGATAAAAAGCTCCTAACAGCAAAGGAAACAATCAACAAAACTAAAGGCAACTGATGCAATGGGAGAAGATATTTGCAAATGATATGTTTGATAAAAGGTTAGTATCTAATACCTATAAAAAAAACTTATGAAGCACAACATCCAAGAAATAAATAATCCAGTGAAGAAATGGGCAGAAGAAATGAATAGACACTTTTCAAAGAAGACATCTAGATGGCTAACAGACACATGAAAAGATGCTCAACGTCACTCATTACCAAAGAAATACAAATGAAAACCACTGAGATACCACTTCACATACGTGAGAATGGCTACAATTAACAACACAAGAAACAAGACAGGTTGGCAAGGATGCAGAGTCAGGGGAACACTCTTGCCTTGTTGGTGAGAATGCAAACTGATGTAGCCACTGTGGAAAATAGTATGGAGTTTGCTCAAAAATTTAAAAATAGAACTATCCTATGACCCAGCAATTACACTACTTGGTATTTACTAGAAGGATTCAAAAATATTGATTCGAAGGGATACATGCACTCCAATGTTTATAGCAGCACTATCAACAATAGACAAATTATGGATAGAGCCCAAATGTCCATTGACTGTTGAATGGATAAAGAAGATGCAGTGTGTACACACACACACACACACACACACACACACACACACACACACATAATGGAATGTTATTTAACCATCAAAAATGAAATCTTGGGGAGCCTGGGTGGGTCAGTTGGTGAAGCCTCTGACTTCGGCTCAGGTCATGATCTCACTGTTTGTGAGTTTGAGCCCTGCATCGGGCTGTGTGCTGACAGCTCAGAGCCTGGAGCCTGCTTTGGATTCTGTCTCTTTCTCTGCCTCTTCCCCGCTCATGCTCTCTCTGTCTCAAAAATAAAATAAACATTAAAAAAAGGAAATCTTACTATTTTCAATGACATGGTTGGAACTACAGTGTATTATGCTAAGCAAAAGTATTCATTGGGGCGCCTGGGTGGCGCAGTCGGTTAAGTGGCCGACTTCAGCCAGGTCACGATCTCGCGGTCCGTGAGTTCGAGCCCCGCGTCAGGCTCTGGGCTGATGGCTCGGAGCCTGGAGCCTGTTTCCGATTCTGTGTCTCCCTCTCTCTCTGCCCCTCCCCCGTTCATGCTCTGTCTCTCTCTGTCCCAAAAATAAATAAATAAACGTTGAAAAAAAAAAGTATTCAGAGAAAGACAAATACCCTGATTTCACTCACATGCAATTAAAGAAACAGATGAACCTTATGGAAGGGAAAAAGTAGTGTGGAAGACAAACCATAAGAGATTATTTTTTAATGTTTATCTGTTTTTAGAGAGAGAGAGAAAATTACCTTGAGCAAGGGAGGGGTAGAGAGAGATCAAGAGAGAGAAATCCCAAGCAGGCTCCGCGCTGTCAGTGCAGAGCCTAATGTGGGGCTTGATCTCACCAACTATGAAATCATGACCTGAGACAAAAATAGGAGTCAGATGCTTAACTGACTAGTTAAGCCCCACCCAGGCACCCTGTAACTATAAGAGATTCTTAATTAAAGTTTACAACTTAAGGGTTGCTGGATGGGAGGTTGGGCGAGGGATGGGCTAAATGGGTGATGGATATTAAGTAGGGCACTTGTTCTGATGAGCTTTGGGTGTTATATGTAAGTGATGAATCACTAAATTCTACTCTTGATACCAATTTACACTAAATGTTAACTAAGTAGAATTTAAACAAAAAATTTGAATAATCAATTTAAAAAATACTGTTACAAGTATCCATTACCAAGAAGAGGAGGTAATGGGAAGAAGAAAGAAAGCTCAACAAATAACAGGAAAAAGAATAATTGTAGAGAACTCACCATCAATTTTGTCTATAACTGGCCATCTGTGAGTATATATAATTTTAAAAATAATTTTAACATTGGTTAAAAACATAAAATATGTAATATTTACCCATATCTCAGCATCTAAACCTTTCTCTGATCTCATTTTACGGATATGCCAAATCAGTGGTTCATTTTGTGTATATCCTGGACATGAGAACAAAAGTTATCATTTTCTGACTGTCCCACTTTACCTTGTTGAGAAATTGGGATTCATTTTTTGACTACAAACAGGACAAGTATTGGAACTTGGATCTATGGACCTGTACTTTGCCACTGAAGTGATGTGGCAGTTCTTGATGCCAAATACTGCTGATTTCTTTTCAAATCAAAATTTCTGTTGTTTTTCTTCAGATTAAAATGCATGCAAAATGCCACAATATCCTTTGGCATCACGTGAGTGCTGGTCCTTGCAACATCTGCGAAATTATTTTGTGTTACCTCTACTACATTATCAAAATGCCACCTTGGAGTTAGTTTACTAATTTCAGTTGTATTCATGGAAGTAATTCTAACTCCTTATGTAGCTAAAGATTAAAATGAGTAGCCATTATATTTTTTTAACTTGAAAGAAATAAATAGTTTGGGTCAATTAGAGTAGATTACTTTAATTGGAGAGAAATGGTATGCTGTTCTCTTTGAAATTTTCCAATGCCTTTCACTGATAATTAGTTTCAGAATGAGATGATGCATTAATATTTTTATTGCAAACAATTTTGCTTAGTGTTTAACCTGAAAGAGGTGCTTTTTCTTCTCTTGGTTTCTTATAATTTTTGTGGTTTTAATTGATCATCATTTTCTTAGCACTATGGAAATATGCCTTATTCTATCAAAATAATGAGTAAATAAAACAGGAATGGTATGTACTCAGTATATATTTATTAAATTGAGCTGAATTGCTTCAAACAATGGTTTCCATATCAAGTAGAAGAAAATCTAAACCGTGATTATTTTTGTTGTGCTAATAGACTTACCAGACTATTAGCACCAAAGATCAGTTTTACTTCATTCACTTTTCTGAGTCCTGTGACCATAAACTCCTTTCAATAACTACTCAGAATAGGTCCCTATTAAACAACTTTACACCTGGCTCTGGTAAAACACATGCTAATGAATATAAACAAAACAACAATATAAAACAAGAAAAAACAGGTAACTCATTTACAAAGTGGAGGTAATAAAAAAAGTGACATCATTATTTTTTATTATTTAAATTCCTGTTAGTTGACATACAGTGTTATGTTCATTTCAGGTGTACAATATAGTGATTCAACAGTTCCACAACACAAGATGCTCATCTCAGCAAGTGCACTCCTTAATCCTCATCAAGTATTTTACCCATTCCTCCACTCACCTCCCCTCTGGTAACAATCAGTTTGTTCTCTGTAGATAAGAGTGCATTCTTTTGTTTCCTCACTCTTTTTTCCCATTTGTTTGTTGTGTTTCCTAAATTCCACATATGAGTGAAATTATGTGGTATTAGTCTTTCTCTGAGTGACTTATTTCACTTAGCATAACACTTTTCACCTCTATCCATGTCATTCCAAATTGCAAGGTTTCATTCTTTTTTTATGACTGATGACTATTCCATTGTATGTAAATATCACATCTTCTTTATCCATTCCTCAGTCCATAGACACTTGGGCTTCTTTCATATCTTTGCTATTGTAGATAATGCTGCTATAAACATCGGGGTGCATGTATCCCTTTCAATTAGTATTTTTGTATACTTCGTGTAAACACCTAGTAGTGCAATTCCTGGATCTTAGGGTAGTTCTATATTTAATTTTATTGAAAACCTCCATACTTGTTTCCAGTATGGCTGCACTAGTTTTGCATTCCCAACAACAATTAAAAAGGGTTACCTTTTCTCCGCATCTATTCCAGCAAGTGCTACTACTTGTATTGTTGATTTTAGCCATTTTGACAGTTGTGAGGTGATACCTGATTGTAGTTTTGATTTGTATTTCCCTGATGATCAGTGATGTTGAATAACCTTTCATATGTCTGTTTGCCACCTGTGTCTTCTTGGGAAAAATGTCTATTCATGTCTTCTGCCCATTTTCTAATTGGATTAATCATTTTTGGGGTGTTGAGTTTTATATATTCTTTATATATTTTTGATACTAACCTTTTTATCAGATATGCCACTTGCAAATATCTTCTCCCCTTCCATAGACTGCCTTTTAGTTTTGCTGATTGTTTTCCTCGCTGTGTAGAAGCTTTCTATTTTGATGAAGCCCCAATAGTTCATTTTTGCTTTTATTTCTCTTGCCTCAGGAGGCATATCTAGAAAGAAGTTGCTAAGGCCAATGTCAAATAATTACAGCCTGTGTTCTCCTCTAGAATTTTGATGGTTTTAAGTCTCACATTTAGGTCTTTTATCCATTTTGAATATATTTTCATGTATGTTGTAAGAAAGTGATCCAGTTTCATTCTGTCCAGTTTCCCCAGCATCATTTTTTGAAAAGACTCTTTTTCCCATTGGATTTTCTTTCCTGATTTCTGGAAAATTAATTGACCATAGAGTTTTGGGTTCTTTTCTGAGTTTTGTATTCAGCTCTATTGATCTATGTGTCTATTTTTGTGTCACCACCATACTGTTTAGATTACTACTGCTTTGTATTATAACTTAAAGACTGGAATTGGGATGCCTCCAGATTTGCTTTTCTTCTTCAAGGTTGCTTTTGCTACTCAGGGTTTTTGTGGTTCCATACAAATTTTGAGATTGTTTGTTCTAGCTCTTTGAAAATCACTGCTGGTAATTTGATAGGGATTATATTAAATGTGTAGGTTTCTTTGAGTAGTATAGACATGTTAGCAATACTTTTGTCTTCCAAACCACGAGCATGGAATATCTCTCCATTTCTTTGTGTTATCTTCGGTTTATTTCATCAGTGTTATATAGTTTTAAAAGAAAACTTTTTTCACCTCTTTGTTCAGGTTTATTCCTATGTATCTTATGGGTTTTGATGAAATTGTAAAAGGAATTGATTCCTTGATTCTCCTTTCTGCTGTTCCATTATTGGTGTATAGAGATGCAACCTATTTCTGTATATTGATTTTGTATCCTGTGACTTTACTGAACTTGTGTGTCACTTCTAGAATGTTTTGGTGGTCTTTTGTTTTTTCTACATAAAGTACCACGTCATCTGTAAATCTTCCTCCTGGCTGATTAGGATGACTTTTCTATTTATTTCTTCTGATTGCTGTGGCTAGGATTTCCAGTACTATATTTAATAGCAAGTGGTGAGAGTGGACATCTCTGTCTTGTTCCTGACCATAGAGGAAAAGCTCTCACTTCTCCCCATTAAAGAAGGTAATACTTGTGAGTTTTTCTTATATGGCTTTTATTTTGTTGAGATATGTTCCCTCTAAATATACTTAGTTGAGTGTTTTTTAATCATGAATGAATGTTGCATTTTGTGAATATTTTTTCTCCAACTACTAAAATGATCATATGCTTTTCATCGTTATTTTATTAATGTGGTGCATCATATTGATTGATTTGTGAATGTCGAACCATCCTTGAAACCCGGGAATAAATCTCACTTTTTTTGTGGTGGATGATTTTTTTTTTTTAATTTTTCTTATGTTGGATTCAGTGTGCTAGTATTTCACTGAGAATTTTTGCGTCTATGTTCATCAGGCATATTGATCCCTAATTCTCCTTTTTCTTGGTGTGTTTGTCTGGTTTCACTTTCAGAGTAATGCTGGCTGAATAGAATGAATTTGGAAGTTCTCCCTACATTTCTAAGTTTTGCAATAGATTGAGAAATATAGATATTAACTCTTCTGTAAATATTTGGTGAAATTGGCCTGTGAGACCATCTGGCTCTGGATTTTGTTTGTTTGTTGGGAGGTTTTTATTTATTTATTTTTAAATTTTGATTCAGTTTCTTTGCTGGTTATTGGTTTGTTCAAGTTTTCTACTTGTTCCTTTTTCAGTTTTGGTAGTTTATATGTGTCTAGGAATTTGTCCATTTTTTCCAGATTGTCCAGTTTTTTGACATATAGTTTTTCATTACATTCTCTTATAATTGTTTGTATATCTGTGGTGTTGTTTGTTACTTCTCCTTTTGTCCTTTGTGATTTTTTTTAATTTGGATTCTTTCTCTTTTTGATAACTCTGGCAAGGTATTTTGTTTTTGCTTTTCATATTTATTCCTGCTATAATCTTTATTATTTCCCTTCTTTCTCTGGCTTTAGGCTTCATTTGATTTTCTTTTTACAGCTCCTTTAGGTGTAAGGCTATGTTGTTTATTTTATATTTTTTCTTCCTTCTTGATGTAACCCTGTATTGCTATGTATTTTCTTTTTAACAGAAATTTTGCTGCGTCACAAAGCTTTTGAACATTGTGTTTTTATTTTCATTTTTTCCATGCATTTTGTTATTTCTTCTTTGATTTCCTGTTTGAACAATTCACTGTTTAGTAGGATGTTCTTTAACCACCATGTATTTGTGGTCTTTCCAATTTTTTCTTGTGGTTGACTTCTAATTTCATAGTATTTTGGCCATAAGAAGTGCATGGTATCATTTCAATCTTTTTTTGCAGCTGTTGAGACCTGTTTTGTGACCTAATATGCAATATCTTCTACAAAATGTTTCATGTGCACATTTGAAAAGAATGTGTATTCTGCTGTTTTCAGATAGATGTTCTGAATATGTCAGTTAAGTCCATCTGGTCCATTCTGTCACTCAAAACCACTGTTTCCTTGTTGGTTTTCTGTTTAGGTAATCTGTCCATTGATGTAAGTGGGATGTCCCCTACTATTGTTGTGTTATCAATTAATTCATTTATGGTTGTTATTAATTGTTTTATATATTTGGTTCTCTGATGCCTTGTACATAAATATTTACAATTCTTATATGTTCTTGTTGGATTATATGATTATATAATGACCTTCTTTCTCTCTTTTTACAGTCTTTGTTTTAAAGTCTAGTTTGGGGGCGCCTGGGCGGTGCAGTCGGTTAAGCGTCAGACTTCAGCCAGGTCACGATCTCGCGGTCCATGAGTTCAAGCCCCGCGTCAGGCTCTGGGCTGATGGCTCGGATCCTGGAGCCTGTTTCCGATTCTGTGTCTCCCTCTCTCTCTGCCCCTCCTCCGTTCATGCTCTGTCTCTCTCTGTCCCAAAAATAAATAAAAAAAACGTTGAAAAAAATTTAAAAAAAATAAAAAATAAAGTCTAGTTTGTCCAATATAAGTATTGCTGCTCCAGCTTTCTTTTGACATCCATTTGCATGATAAAGTTTCTCCACCCTCTCACTGCTGATGTCTTTAGGTTTAAATGAGTCTTTGGTAGTAGCATATAGATGAGTTTTTTTTTTTAATTAAAGGTATACTATTATTGTTTTACAGAGATAGTGGATGAGAAGTAAAGAGGGACAGTGGGAGATAGAGAATCTTAAGCAGGCTCCACACTCAGCACAGAACTGAGTCTTGTTTTTTTATCCATTCTGACACCCTATGTCTTTTGATTGGAGTGGTTAGTCCATTACATCAAAGTAATTGTCAATAAATACGTATTTATTGCCATTTTATTTCTTGTTTTGTCATATTTTTTCTGGATATTTTCTCTGATTCTAAGGTGGTACCATTTGAAAATAAGGGAAAATATCTGAAATTTTGCTGTGGAGATAAATTAAAAGAATTCCAGCCTGAGGATTTAATAAGAAATTATATTAACATTTAGAAGACCTGGACTCTTTATATGTGCTTGTGTGTGAATGTTTGTGTCTTGCACATCTTGTTTTAAAGTTTTTACAGCTTTCTTGAGGTATAATTGTCAAATAAAATTATATATATTTAAGATGTAAAATGAGATGTATTGATATGTGTATACATTGTGAAATGATTACCACATTCAAGCTAATTAGCATATTAATCACTTCACAAATTTGCAGTATTTGCTGTGGTGTGAACTATTAAGAGCAACTCTCTTAGAATTACAAATACCTTTTGAGTTCACTGATATGTGGAATCCAAAAACAAAACAAATGAATAAACAAACAAAAAGCAGAAAGAGACACATAAATACAGAGAACAAACTGATGGTTGCCAGAGGGGAAGGGATGGGGGAAAGAGCAAAATGGTGAAGGTAGTGAGAGATACAGTTTTGCAATTATAGTATAAAGAAAAAATACATTATAGGAAATATAGTCAGTGCTATTATAATAGCTTTCTATGATACATGGTAGCTAAACCTGTGAGCATAACATAATGTATAAATTTGTCTAATTACTATGTTGTACACCTGAAACTAATATAATATTGTGTGTGAAGTATACTTCAATTAATCAACTATCTTACAAAGTTTATGATACCATATTATTACCTACAGTCACCATACTGTACATTAGATTTAAAGAACTTATTCACTCCATATAACTGGATCTTTGTGTACTTTGACCAACATGTCCTTATTTTCCTGCCTCCCAAATGCCTGGCAAACACCATCCTATTCTCCACTTTTATGAACTAGATTTTTAAATTTTTCACATATAAGTGAGATCATGCAGTATTTGTCCTTTTGTATTTGGCATATTTCAATTAGTATTGTGTCTTCCAGGTTCATTTATGTTGTTGAAAAAGGCAGGATTTTCTTTTGTAAAGCTGAGAATATTCCATTTATAGATATACCACATTCTATTCATTGATTATTCTTCAATCAGCCAGCATTTATGCTGATTCCAATCGTTGACTATTGTGAATAATGCTGCAATGAACATAGGACTGCAGATATCTCTTCAAGACGGTGATGTTATATCCTTTGGATATATAACCAATAGTGGGATTTCTGGATCACATGGCAGTTTTATTTTTAATAATTGTGGAAACTCCATACTGTTTTTCCTAACGACTGCATCAACTTACATGTCCATCAACAGTGTACAAAGGTTCCATTTTTTCCCACATCTCCACCAACAGTTACATTTTGACTTCTTGATAATACCCATTTTAACAAGTGTGAAATAGTATCTCATTATGAATGACAATTAGTGATATTGAGCATAATTCTTTGAAATTAGTGATATTGAGCACTTTTTCATATACCTATTAACCACTTGTATATCTTCTTTTGAGAAATACCTATTATGGTTCTTTGCACTATAAAAAAAAATCAAGTTATTTGTGTGTTCGCTCTTGAGTTACTTGAGTTCCTTACATATTTTGGATATGAACCTCTTATCAGATATGGTTGTAAAGATATTCTCCTATTCCAAGGTGGCCTGTTTACTATATTGATTGTTCTTTTGTTATACAGAGGTGTTTTTTTCTTTTTGAGTTGGATGCATTCTACATGTCTATTTGTCTAAAAACAAGTTTTCCACATGTCTACATGTCTATTTTATTGCCTGTGCTTTTGGTATCATATCCAAAAAAATAATAATTGCAAAGGCCAATATCAAGAGGCCTTATCTATGCGTTTCCATATATATATATATATATATATATATATATATAT
>NW_024420424.1:4809975-4818074 GCF_014898765.1 Herpailurus yagouaroundi | reverse complement strand
ATATATATATATATATATATATATTTCATCCCATTAGCATACTGTTTTCATTATTGTAGTTTTGTAATTTCTTTCAAAATCAAGATGTATGATGTCTCCAGTTTTGTTAATGCCCTAAATTTCTTTGAGTATTCAGGGTCATTTTTTATTCCATAGAAATTTTAGGATTGTTATTTCTGTTTCTGTAAAAAAAAATGCAATGTAATTTTTAATAGAAGTATAATTAATAAACAGTATATATTAGCTTTAGCTTTACAATATAGTAATTCAATAATTCCATACACTTATCAGTGCTCATCATCATAAATTTACTCTTTATAATCCATCACATTTCACACATTTTGTCTCCCATCTCCAATCTAGTAACCATTAGTTTGTTCTTCATACTTGACTCTGTTTCTTGATTTGTCACTCTCTCTGTTTTCCTTTGCTCTTTTTTTTGGGGGGGGGGTTGTTTTGTTGCTTAAATTCCACATATGAGTGAAATGAGGTGGTATTTGTGTTTCTCTGACTTAAATATTTCACTTAGCATTATACTGTCTAGCTCCATCCATGTCATGGTTAGATTTAAATATTTTATGGTTGAATAATATTCCAGTGTGTGTGTGTGTGTGTGTCCAAAATCTTCTTAATCCATTCATCTGTCAATGGGCAATGGGGCTGATTTCATAATTTGGCTATTGTATATAATTCTGCAATAAACATGGGGGTGCATGTATCCCTTTCAGTTAGAGTTTTTGTATTTTTTTTTATAAATACCCAGTGATGGGATTACTGGATCATAGGGTAGTTCTATTTTTTAATTTGAGTAACCTCTGGAGCACCTGGGTGAGTCAGGTGGTTAAGTGGCTGACTCTTAACTTTGGCTCAGGTCATGATCTCAGGGTTTGTGAGATCAAGCCCTGTGTCAGTCTCTGTGCTGTCAGTAGGGATCCTGCTTGGGATTATCTCTCTTCTCTCTCTCTGTCCCTCTCCCTGCTAATGCTCTCTTTCTCTCTCTCTCAAAATAAATTAAAAAAAAAAAACATTTAACAGATTTTTGAGTAAGCTCATACTGTTTTCCACAGTGGCTGCACCAGTTTGCATTCCCACCAACAGTGCACGTGTTTCTTTATCTCCACATCCTCATCAACACTTGTTCTTTCTTGTGTTTTTGATTTTAGACCTTGTGACTGATGTGAGGTGATATCTCACTGTAATTTTGATTTGCATTTCCCTGATGATGAGTGATGTTGGACATCTTTTCCTGTGTCTGTTGGCCGTCTGTATCTTTGGAGAAATGTCTATTCATGTCTTCTTCACATTTTTTAATTGATATATTTATTTGGGGGGGGGAGTGTTGTGTTTTTTCATTTCTTTATATATATTTTAGGTACTAACCCTTTATCTAATATGTCATTAACAAATTTCTTCTCTCATTCCTCAGGGTGCCTTTTAGTTTTGTTGTTTGTTTATTTTGCTGTGCATAACCTTTTTATTTTAATGTAGTTCCAATAGTTTGCCTTTGCTTTTATTTCACTTGGCTCAGGAGATATATTGAGAAAAATTGTGCTATGGCTTGATGAACATATTTCATGTTTCTTTTGGCCATTTGTGTGTCTTCTTTGAGAAAATGTCCATTCAGGTACTTTGCCCATTTTTAAATTGGATTATTGAGTTTTTAGTGTTGAGTTGTATAAATTCTTTATAAATTTTATATATTAACCCCATATCAGATATGTCATTTGCAAATATCTTCTCCCATTAAGCAGGTTACCTTGTCATTCTGTTTATGGTTGCCTTCACTGTGCACAAGCTTTTTATTTTTGTTTAGTCCCAATAGTACAATTTTGTTTGTTTCCCTTCTCTGAAGAAATATATCTAGAAACATTTTTTGTACAACCAATACCAAAACATTTCTGCCTATATCTTCTTCTAAGGGTTTTATGGTTTTAAGTCCCAAAATAGGACTTGAATCCATTTTGACTATATTTTTGGGTATGGTATAAAAAGTGGTTCAGTTTCATATTTTTGCATGTAACTGTTGACTTTTCTCAGCACCACTTTTTAAAGAGAATGTCTTTTCCCCATTTTATATTCTTGCCTCCTTAGTCATAGATTAATTGACCATATATAAGCACGAATTTATTTCTTCACTCTACTCTGTTCCATTGATCTCTGTGACTATTTTTGTGCCAGTATCATTCTGTTTGGATTACTACAGCTTTATATTATATATTGCAATCTGGATTTGTGATAGCTCCAGATTTGTTCTTTTTCTCCAAATTTGTTTGTTTGTTTTTCTTTTTGAGTTATTTTGTGATACAATATTAATTTTAGTATTAATTCTAGATCTGGAAAAGTGAATTAGTATTTTGGTAAGGATTACATTATATATGTAGATTGCTTTGGGTAGTATGGGCACTTAAAAGTATCCATCCTTCCAATCCTTGAGTATGGAATATCTTTCCATTTGTTTTTGTCATTTTCAGTTTCATCAATGTTCTATAGTTTTTGGAGTGCAGGTCTTCCACCTCCTTTGTCAAGTTCATTTTCAGGAATTTTCTGCTTTTTGGTGCAATTGTAAATGTGATTGTTCTTTTAATTTTTCTTTCTGCTATTTCATTATTAGTATAAAAATGCAACAGATCTCTGTATATTAACTTCATAACCTGCAACTTTACTGAACTCATTTATCAGTTGTAGTAGTTTTTTGATGAAGTGTTAAGGGTTTTCTATTTATAGTATGTCATCTACACATATGAAAGTTTTACTTCTTCCTTACGAATGTGGATGCTTCCCCTCCATCCCCCCACACCACTCCACCCCCCCCACCCCCCGCCGATTGTTGTTGCTAGGATTTCTAATACTATGTTACTGCGTTTATGTTTTGTTTCTGGTCTTAGAGGAAACCTTTCTGTTTTTCACCATTGAGTATGATGTTAGTTGTGGGTTCTTCATATGTGGCCTTTATTATGTGAAGGTATGTTCCCTCTAAACCTACTTTGCTAAGAATTTTTGTCATAAATGGTGTTGTACTTTGTCAAATGTTTTTCTGCATATGGAAATGATCATATTTTTTATTCTTTTATTTTATTAATGTGAGATATCACATTGATTGATTTATGAGTATTGAACCATCCTTTAATCCCTAAAATAAATCCCACTTGATTGTGAATAATTTTTATCATTAATTATTTAATTACTTATTTACTTATTTTGGATTCTGTTTGCTAGTATTTTAGTGAGGATTTTTGCATCTATGTCCATCAAAGATATTGGCTTGTAGTTTTCTGGTTTATCTGACTTTTGTATCAGGTTAATGTTAGCCTCATAGAATGAATTTGGAAGCTTTCCTTCCTCTTCTGTTTTTTGGAATAGTTTGAGAAGAATGTATGTTATCTCTTCCTTAAATATTTGGTAGAATTTGCCTGTGAGGACATATGGTCCCTCGCCGTTGGTTGCAAGGTGTTTTTAGTTTTGTTTTGTTTTTTAAATTTCTGATTCAATTTCTTTGGTAGTACTTGGTATGTTCAGATTTTCTAATGCTTCTTGATTCAGTTTTGGAAAATTACATTTCTAGAAATTTATCCATTTTTCTAGATTGTCCAACTTATATGCAAATAATTTTTTATAATATTCTCTTACAACCCTTTATATTTTTGTAGTGTCATTTCTTGTTTATCTTCACCATTTCTGCTTTTATTTATTTGCATCTTCTCTCTGTCTTTCTCTGTCTCTCTATCCTTCCCACTCTCTCTCTCTTTTGATGAGTCTGGATAAAGTGATATCAGTTTTCTTGATTTTTTTAAGGAATCAGCTCCTGGTTTCATTTATCTGTTCTGTTGGTTTTTTAGTCTCTATTTCATTTATTTCTGTGCCAATATTTATTATTTCCTTTCTTTTATTGGTTTTAGGGATTGTTTGTTCTTTTTTCCACCTCCTTAAGTTATAGGGTTAGGTTGTTTAACTGAGATTTTTCTTGTTTATTGAGGTATCCCTATATTTCTACAGTCTTTCCACTAAGAACAGCTTTTTTTTTTTTGCATCTCAAAGATTTTAGACGATTATATTTTCATTTTCATTTATCTCCATGTACTTTTTTTATTTTTTCTAATTTTTTCCCATGTAGAAAAACCATAATTTATTTACTCACTTCAGGTTCATGCCATCAAAGATGTCAGAAGCCATTCTTTCCTTTCTTTCTAGATTGTTCCTATGGCATGAAAATCAAGCCATCAAAAGCGCAGTCAGCATGTAGTGAATCCATGACTGGGAGATGGACCCTCCATGAGAGCGGGACCCCCATCCTGGCCCCCTGCAACCCTATGACTAGGAGATGGAACCCCCATGAGAGTAGGATCCCCTGTCCTGTCTCCCTGCACCCCTATGACTCAGAAGTGTATCCTCCATGAGAGTGGGATCACCATGTTCCCCTGCACACCTATGACTGGGAGATAGAACTTCCATGAAAGCAAGACTCCCATCCTGTCTTTCTGCATCCCCATGACTGGGAGATAGACACTGCATAACAGTGGGACCCCCCCTCCTCTCCTGGCCCCATGCACTACCAGTAGCCCCCCTTGTTCTTCTGCTACAACAGGTACGTTCTGAATTTTGCACCTATAGGTCTCTTTGCCTGGACTCCCTCCCCTAAGATTACAGGGATCCTCCCGCACTATCTTTGGACCCTTCCTACACACTCCCTCTCAGTCACTCTGTCTCCCTCCTTGTCCTTCGCACTTGTCACAGGCCTTTCTAAGGTTCCTATAGATATTTTTCTACTGTCTATTGTCCTCCAGACACCAACACTAACCAGGATTATCCATACCTTTTCCCTGTGGGTAAAAGAGGAAGGGGAAGCCAGAAGGACTGGCAGACAAACAGTGGGCAGGGCTAACCCTCAAGAGAAGACTAGGGAAGGAAAGCTGACTGGAGCAGTCATGTGAGACCTCAGAGTGCAAAGCAGCTGCGGGAGAAGCCCTGTGCCCACAGCTTCCCCCTTGCCCCCATGCCCTGTCCTATCCCCCTCGCCTGGAGCAGCACCCTATTTGCACTCTTGCACTGGCTGCTCAGCCCTGAGAGCAGAGGCTCCCATGAGGGGAGGTTGGGACAGAAAGAGTAGATAAATCCTTTATGGAAGCAAACAGCCACCAGCCACATCTAGTTTGCTTGGGCACCCCCATTTCCAACAATTAATTCTTCAAAGCCCACTATGGCGGGAGAAAGCACCTACAGGGAAAGAGCTTGAATCACCTGGTCCTCAAGGGCCCTGCAGGCTGTAGCATATGGGATGCCAGGAAGGACATGTTCAGTGTACTTCCAGATGATGGAAGTCTAAGAGACCCTTGGTGGGGCTGGTTGCACAGGCATAGCAGAAAGGTCTCACGAAGGCCAGCAGGGTGCCTTGGTGAGGGCCACATGCCTCCTCTCCTGGGCCTCCCTGGAAAACATTGAGCAGAATTTACTTCATGTATAATGTATGCCCCACTTTTTCCAAATCAGAATTTACACATTTCTTTTTTTCTAACTTTTAAAGGTATTATTTAAATTCTAGTTAGTTAACATACCGTGTAATATTTGTTTCACATGTATAATTTAGTGATTCACACTTAAATACAACACCCAGTGCTCATCATGAGTGTCCTCCTTAATCTCTATCACCTACATATCCATCCCCCCACATACTTCCTCTCTGGAGACAAGCAGCTTGTTCTCTATACTTGAGTCTGTTGCTTGGTTTAATTCTCTTTTTACTGTTTTTTTTTTCTTAAATTCCACCTATCATAAGGTGTTTATCTTTCTTTGGCTGACTTATTTCACTTAGCATAACACTGTCTAGCTCCATCCATGTCCTTGCAAATGGACAAATTTCATTTGTTTTTAAGGCTGAAGAATATTCCATTCTATATGCATACCACATATTCTTTATTCATTCATCTGTCAAAGGATACTTGGGCAGTTTCAATAATGTGGCTATTATCGATAATGCTGCTATAAACATTCAGGTGCATGCCAGTATCCCTTCGAAACAGCAGTTTTGTATTCTTTGGGTAAATATATACCAGTGCAGGTTCTGAACCATAGGGTAGTTCTATTTTCAACTTTTTGAGGAAACTCAATACTGTTTTCCAGAGTGACTGCACCAGTTTGCATTCCTACCAACAGTGCAGGAGGGTTCCTCTAACTGCATATCCTTGACAACACCTCTTGTTTCTTGTATTTTTTATTATTTTAACTATTCTGACAGGTGTGAGGTGATAATTCATTGTAGTTTTGACTAGTTTTTCTCTGATGATGAGTGATGTTGAGCATTTTTTCATGTGTTTGTTGGCCATCTGGGTGTCATATTTGGAAAAGTATCTATGCATGTCTTCTGCCCATTTTTAAATAGAATTATTAATTTCTTTTTTTTTTATTTTTTTTAACGTTTATTAGTTTGGGACAGAGAGAGACAGAGCATGAACGGGGAAGTGGCAGAGAGAGAGGGAGACACAGAATCGGAAACAGGCTCCAGGCTCCGAGCCATCAGCCCATAGCCTGACGCGGGGCTCGAACTCACGGACCGCGAGATCGTGACCTGGCTGAAGTCGGACGCTTAACCGACTACGCCACCCAGGCGCCCCTAGAATTATTAATTTCTTAGATATTGAGTTTATTAAGTTCTTTGTTTTTCTTGAATACTAACCCTTTATCAGGTATGTCATTGGAAAATATACTCTATCATCCCCTAGGTTACATTTTAGTTTTGTTGATTGTTTTCTTTTTTTTTTATTTATATATGAAATTTATTGTCAAATTGGTTTCCATACAACACCCAGTGCTCATCCCAAAAGGTGCCCTCCTCAATACCCATCACCCATCCTGTATAAAAAAATACAGGAGTATGAGGGGAAAATTAGAGAACTAAGTGATACACTAAAAAGAAATAATGTACGCATAATTGGTATTCCAGAGGAGGAAGAGAGAGGGAAAGGTGCTGAAGGGGTACTTGAAGAAATAATGGCTGAGAACTTCCCTGAACTGGGGAAGGAAAAAGGCATTGAAATCCAAGAGGCACAGAGAACTCCCTTCAGACATAACTTGAATCGATCTTCTGCACGACATATCATAGTGAAACTGGCAAAATACAAGGATAAAGAGAAAATTCTGAAAGCAGCAAGGGGTAAACGTGCCCTCACATATAAAGGGAGACCTATAAGACTCGTGACTGATCTCTCTTTTGAAACTTGGCAGGCCAGAAAGAATTGGCACGAGATTTTCAGTGTGCTAGACAGAAAAAATATGCAGCCAAGAATCCTTTACCCAGCAAGTCTGTCATTTACAATAGAAGGAGAGCTAAAGGTCTTCCCAAACAAACAAAAACTAAAGGAATTTGTCACCACTAAACCAGCCCTACAAGAGATCCTAAGGGGGACCCTGTGAGACAAAGTACCAGAGACATCACTACAAGCATAAAACATACAGACATCACAATGACTCTAAACCCATATCTTTCTATAATAACACTGAATGTAAATGGATTAAATGCGCCAACCAAAAGACATAGGGTATCAGAATGGATAAAAAAACAAGACCCATCTCTTTGCTGTCTACAAGAGACTCACTTTAGACCTGAGGACACCTTTAGATTGAGAGTGAGGGGATGGAGAACTATTGATCATGCTACTGGAAGCCAAAAGAAAGCTGGAGTAGCCATACTTATATCAGACAAAGTAGACATTAAATTAAAGGCTGGAACAAGAGATGAAGAAGGACATTATATAATAGTGACAGGGTCTATCCATCAGGAAGAGCTAACAATTATAAATGTCTATGCATCAAATACCGGAGCGCCCAAATATATAAAACAATTATTCATAAACATAAGCAACCTTATTGATAAGAATGTGGTAATTGCAGAGGACTTTAACACCCCACTTACAGAAATGGATAGATCATCTAGTCACACGGTCAATAAAGAAACAAGGGCCCTGATGAGACATTGGATCAGATGGACTTGACAGATATATTTAGAACTCTGCATCCCAAAGCAACAAAATATACTTTCTTCTCGAGTGCACATGGAACATTCTCCAAGATAGATCATATACTGGGTCACAAAACAGCCCTTCATAAGT